>NC_142930.1:132752512-132772512 GCF_046866305.1 Octopus bimaculoides
AGATCAACCTCAGTATGCAACTGGTACTTAATTTATCAACCCCGAAAGAATGAAAGACAAAGTCGACCTCGATGGAATTTGAACTCAGAATTTAAAGACAGACAAAATTCCACTAAGCATTTCACCCTGTGTGCTAATGTTTCTTATTTCTTTGCTGCCTACAAGGGGCTAGACACAGAGGGGACAAACAAGGACAGAGAAACAGATTAAGTCGATTATATCGACTCCAATGCGTAACTAGTACTTATTTAATTGACCCCGAAAGGATAAAAGGCAAAGTCGACCTCGGCAGAATTTGAACTCAGAATATAGCCGCAGACGAAATACCGCTAAGCATTTCACCCGGTGTGCTAATGTTTCTGCCAGCTCGCCCCTCCCCCAAAACTGCTGCCCTTGTGGAAAAATTTGAAACCATTATTATAATTATTATTATTATTATTATTAAGGCGGTGAGTTGGTAGAAATGTTAGCATGTCGGCCAAAATGCTTAGCGGTATTTCATCTGTCTTTACGTTGAGTTCAAATTCCGTTGAGATCAACTTTGCCTTTCATCCTTTCGGGGTCAATAAATTAAGTACCAGTTGCATACTGGGGCCGATCTAATTGACTGCCCCCCCCCAATTTCCTAGAGTACAAAAGATTATTATTATTATTATTATTATTATTATCATTTATTATTCATGTTCTTATACAATGGTTGAGTTGTTGCAGATTAATCATTCAGTGTTTGTGGGAAATCAATCCTCTCAACTTCACACCTTTTATGTAAATCTATCTACATCTTTGTGCGTAAATGAATGCATAATCATTAATGCTTTAACAATAAAGTCTTTTTATTAACTTATCAACATTGATGGTCATCACCTTTTTGTACCTCTTCTTTTCCTTTCAAAAATTTAAGATGGCCACGATAATATTCTGTCACTGTTATTAACCTGTCTTGTCTTTGTATTCATTCGGTGAAGTTTTCAATGGATATTTAAACAGAACTGTTGTGATATCAGTGAATCACATTGGGTATTTATTGTTAATTAGTTATGCATTCAGTTCAGTAAGCAATTATAGCTTTTTGAACAAAATTTATTCCAGTTAATGATAATAATAATAATATCCATAACAAAAACAATCCTTTCTATTACAAGCACAAGGCCTGAAATTTTGTTGGGAGGGAGCTACTCAGAGTGTAAAATGCTGGAAAATGTCACTAAGCATTTTGTCTGGTGTACTAACAATTCTGCCAGTTCACCACCTTAATAATAACTATAATAATAATAATAAGAAGAAGAAGAAGAAGAGCACTCAGAGAGCACAAACCTCTGCCAAGGCAACACCAACATCGTCTCAAAAATTAGCCAGAGATGATTTTTAAAATGAGAATATCTGAAATAAACTCGACTGTTCTCACAAAGGAGAATACTAAAAATGAACCTGACCACTCTCAAAAATGAAGTAAAAAAAACAGGACAAATAATCCAGAATCCTTGTCTATTACTGGATTGATCCCAAAATCTAATCAGTCGTGTCAGTCATGAGGCCAAACATCCCTGAAAGTTTCATCCAAATCCATCCAGCAGTTCTTGAGATATCTTGTCCACGGACAAACAAACAAACACAACTGGAAACAGTACCTTCGCTCAGGCAGAGATAATAAACAAAACTCCTATCTCTGTTCCTCTATATCTTTAATGTCTCAACTGGCACAAAGCTTCCCCCACTTCAGTACTATTCCTCCCTCCCAGTTGAGGGTTTTTGACCCTGTCAGTGATGATGTTATATAGAAAGTATTGTTGCTGGTGCCATGTAAAAAAGTACCCAATACATTCTGTAAAGTAGCTGGTGTTAGAAAAGGCATCTAGCTGTAGAAATCATGCCAAAACGGACAATGGAGCTTGGTGCAGCTCCTGTGAAATCATCCAACTCATGCCAACATGGAAAAGTAATTCAGGAGGGCATTTGCCTCGGGTGTTCAAGGAGATTTTGGATGGCAGGTTACTCAATTAATCCTGAAAGTCCTCCTGTATCAGGAGGACCACTTAACTATCATTTTCTTTTTTCGCTTCCTCTTTCCTTTTACTGTTTTATACTGTATATACTGTATATAATTCCCTTTTTTTTGTGTGTAATTGTATACTTTCCAATTTTATCATTTCATTATATGAAATGATTGTATAATTATAGCACCCTACAACTCTGACCCTCTTTGATTTCCGTCACCTTTTATAAACTGGGTTTTCTGTAATTGCCCATAAGCATCTTTGCTGAGCTAAAAAAGAAAAAAAAAGGTTTCTCTTCTCGGGGCAGTGATCCCTTAGTTGTCAACAAGCTGCTGATGTAATGTTCAACAATCTTCTATCCTCTAGAAATTCCTAGTATTAGTTCCCCATCTTATCAGCATTAAATTTGTTTTGTATCCTTTGAGATATCATGCAATTGAAACACTCTAGAATGGGCACCTTTTCAGGAGGGACTTCCAGCTGTTATTTATATTTAATCTTGCTTCATTTTTTTTTTCTTATGCTCTCTTACCTTTTTCCAACTCTGTTGTTATAAACTCTATGAACTTCTAAACAACGAGGGAGCCTCCACTCAGTCACTCAACCTGCTAGAAATAACAGCCTATCTGATGAGAGGAGGGAGCCACATCAACTCTGTTTCATTTCCTTTTTCATAAAAAGAGAAATGGTCGGAAGAGAGAGAGAGAGAGAGAGAAACTACAAGGTTGTCTTACTAGCAAGGCTAACTTTACACCAACTTTCACAGATGGTTGACATCTCATTAAGGCAACCATTAAAGCACACCTGAAAATAACTCCATAACAGTCTCACTCACAGGGACAATTGAGCTCTATTGAGACTCGAGTGACACTTCATTTTCCTAGGGATACTGCATCTGTCTCAAAGTGTGCTGCTGGCCAGGTGGTGGTGGTGGTGGTGGAGGTAGAAGGTGGTGAGAGACTTACATCTGTTGCATGATTGTCTTTATCAGTCTTTTCTTTTTCTCTTATCAGCCATCATTCTCTCTCCTCCTGACAATGTCTCTTGCCCTCTTTCTCTCTCTCTCTCTCTCACACACACACATACAAACACACTGTCACTCATCACCTCTCCCTCCCACTCTTTTCCCCTCTCTTTGTCACTTGTCACCTCTATCTCCTTCCCTCTTTCTCTATCAATATATTTCCCTCACTTCATCGACCTCTTTCTCTCTCCCACCTCTTACTGTCACTTTTTTCTCTCTCTCTCTCTCTCTCCCTCCTCCTCTCTCTCTCTCTCCCTCCTTCTCTCTCCCTCCTTCTCTCTCCCTCCTTCTCTCTCTCTCTCCCTCCTCCTCTCTCTCTCTCCCTCCTCCTCTCTCTCTCTCCCTCCTCTCTCTCTCTCTCTCTCTCTCTCTCTCTCTCTCACATGTATCTGTCTATTTTGTTTTCTTTCAATTTTCTCCTGTTATTTATCCAAACAACAGATCTTCTCAATGATAATATTTTGCTGTTTAGATAAATAATATTATTCTTCAGCTGTATGTGTGTGTTAGAATACATCTCCCCCCCCCCCACACACACACACACTTTCTTCTGGTTGATATGAGAGAAGAGAAGGGGGGGAATGAGACTAACAGCATTAACATCTGGTTCGACCCTCCACCCTCCCTCCACCCCACATAGACACTCATACAAAAATAAATTTAATACATGAGAAAGGTAAAATCTTGGGCAATCTGTGTTGCTTTCTTGAAATTACCGTTAGGAATAGACAAGTAGTAGTAATGGTGGTGGTGGTTGTTGGGGCAGTGGTGGCAGCATTGTAGTAGTAGTTGTGGTGATGGTAGTTGCTGTGGTTGTAATGATGTGGTGATGGTAGTGGTTGTGGCTTTAGTGGTGTGGTGATGGTTGCAGTTGTAGTAGTGGTGGTGGTGGTACAGTTGTCATAGTAGTGGTGGTAGTTGTTGTGGTTGTAATGATGTTGGTTATTGTAGTAGTAGCAGTAGTAGTAGAGTAGTAAAGGTGGCGAGCTGGCAGAAACGTTGGCACACCGGGCGAAATGCTTAACGGTATTTCATCTACCATTACATTCTGAGTTCAAATTCCACCGAGGTCGACTTTGCCTTTCATCCTTTCGGGGTTGATTAAATAAGTACCAGTTACGCACTGGGGTCGATATAATAGACTTAATCTGTTTGTCTGTCCTTGTTTGTCCCCTCTGTGTGTAGCCTCTTGTGGGCAATAAAGAAATGAGTAGTAGAGATAGTACTAAAAATGTGGTGGTGGTGGTGGTGGCGTTGGAAAGAACCAGGAAACCATGGAATAAAAGAAACAAAACAAAACAAAGTGTACTCTTAACACTAAGAACCAACACTGCCACAACAACAACAACAACAACAACGCCACCATGACCACCACCTGCTGACTCTGCAATACCACAACACTGCTACATCACCTCCAACAACAATCATGTTGCTAACACTACCATCACATACCATTACGACTCCACTTGACCATAAAACTATAACATCATGAGCCAAAGCAGGAGCCTCTGATTGTGCAGCCTGCAAGAAATAGCAGCCAAATCTCCCTCCAATCAAACCTCACCAGAAAGAACAAGGAAGGATATTGGACAATGTAATCTTAGATAATCCTGAAAAAGGTTGGATGGTCATATCTGAAATGTTTTTGATCATAGGATGACTCAGTGTAGGTTGACTCGGGGATGAACAACAATAGGCTGTCACATTTCCAACACCAACACCTCCAGCATCACTGTCACCACTTCACTGTTGTTAGTAACACACCCACACCAGCACCATTGTCATCACTTCCCTAATGGCACTAACAAAACTGTAACATCATTTGCATCATTCTAGCACCAAACAACACTGCAACACCACCAACAACAACCTATGCTATAACACTGCCACCATTAACACCAACCAATACTATAACAGTACCACCATCAACAACAACACTGTAACACCATCACCAACATTGTAACACAACTGGCAACACAGTAACACCGTCAGCTGCACTATAACAATACCAGTAGCACTACCACCACATCCATAATGCTAGAACAACCCCACAAACATTACCTGTACACAACCAGGAAAAGGAAGCTGTCACAACCATGCCACATTACTAACTCTAGCTAACCTCTTACAGGGCAAGGGGTCATAAGATTAGATACCTTTTTCTTCCCTAATAAAAACAGATGGATTAGGGACATTTGGGAGGAGGAAGAAGAAGAGGAATCGCTCTCTCTCTCTCTCTCTCTCTCTCTCTCTCTCTCTCTCTCTCTCTCTCTTCCCCATTCCTTTGTTGAATATATTTTGCCTAAAACTAAAAAAAATATAAGAAAGCAAACCCTTTTTTTTATTCAAAGGTTCAGATGTTTGTCAAGGGAAAAGTACAGACAGAAGTTATGAGTGGGGTGAGACATAACAATGTAAATATTTGTTGTGATGGGAGGTAAGGTGAACTTGTTCTGCTCCCTGCTCCCCCTTATCCCCCCTCCCCCAAGGAATTAAAATGCCTTAACTTCCTGAAGGAATTAAATACCTTAACAGGGGATACCTTTGTAGGTATGCTGATTTCTTAAGGGTCACAGCTGCATATATGTACAAACATTACTTGTATATGCTCACACGTGTGTGTCTTATGTATCACAGTTGCATATATTGCTTATTTATGTGTACATACACATGTGTGTGAGTGTGTGCATCACAGACAAACATTTGGTATGTATAAAGGGTAAAGACCCCATTCAATCATGAATGATCATAGGATAGCACTTAGCAAGTTCCTCTCCTGTTGCTCATGGTAACTGCTTCTAGCATATACGTTCACTCAAGTATTTGACTAGGACTATATTTTATCGACCTCCAAATGAATAAAAGGCAAAATTGACTTCCACAGGATTTGAACTCAGGAAGAAAAGAACTGGAAAAATATACCTCAAGGTATATTTCCAATTTCTTTAACAATGATAATCATCATAATAATCCACTCTATTAGAGCCACAAGGCCTGAAATTTTGGAAAAGGGGGCTAGTCGATTACATTGACCACAGTACTCAACTAGTACTTAATTTATCGACCCCAAAAGGATGAAAGGCAAAGTCAGAATGTACCAACAGGTAAAATACTGCTAAGCATTTCGTCCAGCATGCTAACAATTCTTTTCTACTCTAGGCACAAGCCCTGAAATTTTGGGGGAGGGGGGGCAGTCAATTAGATTGACCCCAGTATGTAACTGATATTTAATTTATCGACACCCCCCCACCCACCCACCCAAAAAAAAGGATGAAAGACAAAGTCAGCCTCAGTGGAATTTGAACTCAGAATGTAAAGATAGACGAAATACCACTGAGCATTTCATCCGGCATGCTAACAATTCTGCCAGCTCACTGCCTTAACAACAATGAGATTATTGTATACAGTGCTCAAGTGCACTACAACTCACCAGAAAAAGTAGCTAAAAGTGCATGAACAGCACATAGAATAATGCACTGGAAATGAACAATGAATGAGTTGCTAAAAAAGATGTGGGTGGGGGGCATCAAGTGTACTACTGGTGAGTTTCTAGAAGCTTGGAAGTTTTGAAGAATGCAGTGACCTGACAGTCAACTACTGATGTGGATAGCTTATTCCATGCTTCAGCAATTCTGAGCATGAAAAATTGTTACTGAAAGTCATGGATGGTGTGTTATCTTTTTGATTTGATTTTGTAAACATGTTCATGAGGAATTTGGGTAAAAATGGCAAAATAAGCTTACTGAAATATGTACTGTTGGCTTGTAGTCCATATTTTAGCAGTTCCATTCTTTACTTTATACATATATACATTTAGAGAATTAACATTGCTTATATATATATATATATATATATATATATATATATATATATATACATGTGTATGTGTGTGTGTACACATACACACATGCGAGAGAAAGAGAGAGAGTGTGTATATATTTATGTGTGTGTGTGTGTGTGTGTATATATATATGTAGGTTGGTGTCAGTGCCCCCTGACTGGCTCTTATGCTGGTGGCACGTCTAAAGTACCCACTACACTCTTGGAGTGGTTGGCATTAAGAAGAGCATCCAGCTGTAGAAATATTGCCAGATCAGTTTGGAGCCTGGTGCAGCCTTCTAGCTTGCCAGACCTCAGTCAAACCGTCCAACCCATGCCAGCATGGAAAGCAGACGTTAAACAATGATGATGATATATAGATGGTGACTATATACATAGTGTCGTATAAACATATACATACATACTTACGTAAAAACTTTATTCTACTTCTTTTACCAGTGGTGTATATTTGAGTAAGTTTATTGTGCCATTTTTACCTATTTCTTCATTTGTGCCATTTTTACCTGTGCCATTATTACCGTTCACCACTCATAAGTATTAGATCCATGGAATTCAAAAAGGTGGCCAAAATTGTTGTTGTAAAGATGTTGGATAATCATCATTTAACGTCTGTTGTCCTGCTGGCATGGGTTGGACAGTTTGACCAGGCTGGCACACTGGAAGGCGCTACCAGACTCCAGTCTGATTTGGCATGGTTTCCTATGACTGGATGCACTTCCTAGCGCCAACCAATCCAAGAGTGTTATGGATGCTTTTATGTGTATATATAGATAGATAGATAGAGGAAGGTGCATGGGTTAATGGTTAGGGTATTTGGCTCATGATCGTAAGGTCGTAGGTTCAATTCCTAGTGGTCTGTTGTGTCCTTCAGTAAGACACTTTATTTCACATTGCTTCAGTCCACTCAGCTGGCAAAAATGAGTTGTACCTATAATTCAATGGGACCAGCCTTGCCTCATTCTATGTCATGCTGAATCTCTCTGAGAACTATATTAAAGATATATGTGTGTGTGGAGTGCTCAGCCAATTGCACATTAATTTCATGAGCAGGCTGCTCTATTGAGTGGATCAGTTGGAACCTTTGTCATTACCAATGGAGTGCCATATGAGAGACCAATAGAATAAGTACTAGATTTTAATATTTCTTGAGTAAACACTTCACGGTGGTTTTCACGGTGGTTCCCCAATACAGCCATACTCCAGTAACTAAGATAAGCAAAAGAAGGTGAGTGTGTGTGTGTGTATTAATCTCATTTAAGATTAGAATTACTTAAGTTTCAAACTATTTTGTTTACCAAAGAAATGAATAATCATTAATCACTTTGTGGATAGACTGGTGAAAAAAATATTAAAAATGAAACCAAATTTCTTCTCTCTATTGTAGCGTTATCTAATACAGTGCTTCTCAAAGTCCACATACTGGTGCCAGTCTGCGAGCCATCAACTGCTGGTACGTGGCGAGTTTCCAGAAAAGAAAGAAACATTATAAAATGCTTTTTGTAATATTGTATTATCTGTAAGGTGGCGAGCTGGCAGAAATGTTAGCATGCTGGGTGAAATGCTTAGTGGTGTTTCATCTGTCTTTACATTCCGAGTTCAGATTCTGCCGAGGTCGACTTTGCCTTTCATCCTTTCGGGATCGATAAATTAAGTGCCAGTTGCATGTTGGGATCGATCTAATCGACTGGCCCCCTCCCCACAAATTTTGGGCCTTGTGCCTTGAGTAGAAAAGAATATTGTATTATTTCTTTACAAAATAAATACACAATAAAAAAAAATCATCAACTTTTGTTATATTCATTATATATATTGTTTCCGGTATAAATTAATATTACTGAGAAATATTACCAGTTCATGGCACATTGGGGAAAAAAACCTGCCGGTATGCCACATCAGTTAGCGTGAGAAGCACTGGTCTAGTATAAATAGTTGGTTTCTTTTTATCTTTATCTCTCCTATGTCTAATTTATACATAATGTTAATTCCTCTGTCTGTATCTTTTACTTAGACTTCTCATGCTTGATATACCAGTTGCAGCCAGTTAAATCACTAAGTAAGGGCTACATTTGGCATTATCTAACTGTTAAGCAAAGCAATGAGGAATTCCTTTTGATCTATTGTATTTATTTGATATGGCAACACTTAGAGGTGGAGTTGATGTGATCATTGAAAGACTCTAGGCAACACTCAAAACGAATTACAATTACTCTTACAATCTGGACTGTAAAGTGGATGTTTGTAAAAATGTGGTGGTGGAGGGTAACACATAAGCATATATGTATATTTTTATATGTATGCTTATTTGTTTAATATTGGTATGCTTGCATGTATGTATGCTGTGTATATAATGTGTGTATGTGTTGAATTGCATATGTATATATATTAGGGTGACGAGCTGGCAGAATCGTTAGCACCCCAGGCAAAATGCTTAGCAGTATTTTGTTTGCTGTTATGTTCTGTGTTCAAATTCCACCAAGGTCAACTTTGCCTTTCATCCTTTCGGGGTTGATTAAATAGGTACCAGTTATGCACTGGGGTTGATGTCATCAACTTAATCCCTTTCTGTGTCCTTGTTTGTTTCCTCTGTGTTTAGCCCCCTGTGGGCAGTAAAGGAATAAATATATATATATGCTTACATGTATGTATGTTATATATATATATAGTGTGTGTGTGTGTGTGTGTGCATTGACTTGTTAGTGTCAGAATACCTCGCAGTGTTTGTTCCAGCTCTCTGCATTCTATGTTCAAACCCCAGTGAGGTCAACTTTGACTTCCATCCTTTCTGAGACCAATATAGAAAAGTACAAATCCAGGATAGTGGATTGGCAAGACTATTAGACAGGATACCTGAAATAACACCACTGCCAAATTGTATTGACCCAAGTTGGTAGTAGTCATTCCTTTGGATATAAACTATGGATGTGGGGAGACTGTATACATAAAAACCATCAGTCTTCCTCAAAAAAGATCTTGCCAGGACGGCTGATACACATGCAGAAGCATAGTCAACCTTTGCAGCGAAACTTGCTTAGGGGATGCAAACCCTGTTTTTCAGGAGGATGTTCAAAAGATTTTCATTAGCACACCTCCAGCCAAAAAATTAAGAGATGCAAGCACATTCTTTGCACCCTCTGTTCCCAAGCCTATGTAGCAGGGGCCCTAATTCTAACAACAGAGCAGTGCAGGGAGAATGAGAAAATACACTAAGGGCATTGAGGATTTTGCTCCAGAACTTATTTTCTCTATTGGAGTAAGACAAGGAAGTCACGTATCTTATGCATAGAGAAGTAGTGTGACAAGATTAGAGAAACAGGAGAAACCACTGGCAGAGAGGCTTCTTGGTTGGTTTAAGTTGAGACAGACACTATGGCTGGGTGAGTTTTATGCATCAATTGTCAAAACACCTGTTACTTAAATGTCACATTCCACTTAGCTGTAAATAGGTACCTTGTGTTTAGTTACCTTACTTTAACACCTCCTGTAGATATAACGAGAGAGACTGATACTTGGTACTATATTTAGATGAAGTTTTCTGTGGCATTTGTATATTCAGTGGGACATTGATCTTCTGGAAACATTAACCGCAATTGACTCTCTGGTTTATATTACAGAGCTCTCAGTTAAGTGCCAGCTTCATGAGGCCTCCTGCAGCTCAGAATTATATTTATCATTACCAGTTATCATTCAACAGAGTTGTGATGAGATAAAAATGCAATTTAATATAGATAAAAATAAAGTATCTCTTTCCTTCCCCTAATCTTGGGTGTATACTTGAGTCACTAAATCATAAACTCAGCCGTGTGACAGCTAGCTTGTTATACAATTTAAAATTAAAAAATATGGTGCTGGTGTCATGTAAAAAGTGCCCATGCCGGTGCCACATAAACAAACATCCATACTGGTGCCACGTAAGAAGCACCCATACCAGAGTGACATAAAACCGATCCATGACAGTGTCATGTAAAAAGCACCCATAATGGCACCATGTAAAAAGCACCCATGCCAGTTCCACATAGAAAGTAAAGTGGTTGGTGTTAGGAAGGGCACCTAGCCATAGAAAACATACCAAAACAGACAATTGGAGCCTGGACAGTTCTCCGACTGACCAGCTGCTATCAAACCATCCAACCCATGCCAGCATGGAAAATGGAATTTGGAGGATGTTGATGATGGTACCTCCTCTTCACTATCTTGGAGGTTTACATTTAAACAAGTGATTTCATTCTTTGGTTCATGGGGAAAATCATTGGGCTGCAGGGCATACCATGATTGTGAAGACCTTTTAGATCAATCAACAACAATGCAGTGTAAAGTCTCTTAATAAATGGCAATAGCGGCAGCCATGTGTGTGTGTGCATGTATGTGATTGTTAAGTAAAAGATGAGCTCCACCTTGATCCCAGTCACTCCTGCCCCAAGCTAAATATGCTGTAGATATGCTGAAAGAATGCTTGGTGTGAAGATTTTAATCATTTGATATTTAATAGGTGCAGCTGTTAAACAAGTTCTGCTATTGAATATTAAACTAAAAGTAAACTATAGACAAGAGACCTGGGTGTGTGTAGCAACACTGATCATTTGTTGTTGTTGTGGTGGTGGTAGTAGTAGTGGTGGTGGTGGTGATAGTTGTTGTCATTGAAAAACAGGAATGGTTTTCAAAGTGTATGTGTTTATACTGGTCATAAGTTTTAATTTTGTTTGGAAAGTGTTCAGCTGACTTAGATTAACCCCAGTGTAATTACCAGTATGTATTTTATCAACCCTGAAAGATTGCAAGGTGAACCTTACATAGATTAGAACTTGGAACCAAAAGTTACAAAAGGGTGTAATTACTGGTGAAAAACAAAACAATCACTATAAGTGTTTAGTCAGGTGTTTCATTTTGGTAATTTACAAAATTGTATAGATGAAGGCTATATGTAACAAGAAGTTTTCTGGCTCGCCAGCCCTCAGTCAAACTTTCCAACCCACGCCTGCATGGAAAGCGGACATTAAATGACGACGATGATGATGATATAGGTGCAGGTGTAGCTGTGTGGTAAGTAGCTTGCTTACCAACCACATGGTTCCAGGTTCAGTCCCACTGCATGGCACCTTGGGCAAATGTCTTCTACTATAGCCTCAAGCTTTGTGAGTGGATTTGATAGGAAAAAACTGAAAGAAGCCCATCATGTGTATGTTTGTGTTCCCCCACTACCACCACATTGCTTGACAACCGATGCTGGTGTGTTTACATCCTCATAAATTAGCAGTTTGGCAAAAGAGACTGATAGAATAAGCACTAGGCTTACAAAGAATAAGTCCTAGGGTCAATTTGCTTGACTAAAGGTGGTGCTCCAACATGACCACAGTCAAATAACTGAAACAAGTAAAAGAATAAAAGAATATATATATATAGTCAATTTGAGGAAGTTAGATCCACATTAGGGATTATATAATCCAAAAGATTCCACTAGTTAATCACTATCATATAATGCAAAAGTCTCTGCAATATGTTAGGGATTATTGTAATAATACATATTAATATTAGAAGAAAGAAAATGGAGAAAGATGAATGTATGAATAATTTATTTGTATGATATAAAGATGTTGAAATTTTTTTTTAAGGTAACAATCAAACAGGAGCACTCAGTGAGTGCAAACCTCTGCCAAGGCAACACCAAACGTCCTCTCAATGATTAACCAGGGATGATTTTTAAAATGAGAATATCTGAAATAAAATCGACTGCTGTCACAAAAAAGAATACTAAAAATGAACCCAAATGCTCTCAAACGGGAAAATAATCCAAATATATATATATTGAGTGAGAGGTGAAGGGAGAGGAGATGAAATACTAATACAGTGAAGGAGAAGTAGTGAGAGTAATAGCCATGGCTGAGAGGGAGCAAGAGAAAGTAATGACAATGAGAAAAACGAAACAAAGTGGCAAAGAGAGCACCATATGAATGAGAAAGGAAGGGGTGGTAGATGAATAACGAAGGAAGGGGTGAAAAAAATGATAAATGGTGTTTGAAGTGTGAGTATATGTGTGTGTAAAAGAGAGGTATGTTTGTGTGCATGTGTGTGTAATGTTCAGTGCTAAAAATGTGTGTATGTGTGTACCTGTACAAGCGAACTATGTGAAACTTTACATATACATGTAAAGAAAATATAAAAAATAATCCAGAATCCTTGTCCGGTACCAGATTGATCCCAAAATGTAATCATTTCATGCCAGTCACGAGGCCAAACATCCCTGAAAGTTTCATCCAAATCCATCCAGCGGTTCTTGAGATATTTTGTCCATGGACAAACAAACAAACAAACATGACTGAAAACAATACCTCTGCCTTAGTGAAGGCAGAGGTAATAAATCATAAGCTGTAAAGCTCGAAAAGAAAATGGGAGAGGTATGGCTGTGTAGTAAGAAGCTTGCTTCTCAACCACATAGTTTTAGGTTCAGTGCCATTATGGCTCCTTGGGCAAATGTATTCTCCTATAGCCTTGAGCTGGACAAAGCCTTGTGAGTGGATTTGGTAGAGAGAAACTGAAAGAATGTATGTGTGTTTGTCCCCCACCACCACCACCACCACTACATGACAGCCAATGTTGGTGCAGTTATGTTCCTGTAACTTAGCAAAAGTAGAATAAGTAGCAGGCTTTCCAAAAGGATAAAAAGTACTGGGGTTGATTTGTTTGACTAGAATTCTTCAAGGTTTTGCTCCAGTATGGCCATGGTTTAACAAATGAAACAAGTAAAAGATAAAAGATATAAATCCAAGAATAGAAATTATGTTGCTAATTTGAGTGACTGGTATAGAAACGCCCTTTGGGGATCCTTAAATTAGTCTCATCGATTCATTCATTCATTCTTAAAACATATTTATTAAGGCTTGTCTGGGATTTTCTTTTTTTTTTTTTTTTTTTTTTTGATAGCTGATACACAAAACAAAAGCTATATATTAGTGATTTTACTATAAATAAAAAAAATATTTTTTTAAAAATCAAAAAAAAAGTCTATAGAAATAATCTCATTTCTCTTTGGGGCATATAAATTCAAGCTTAAGCTTAATCCTGTTAAATCAGGTTAATCTTACACAGCCAGCTTGACAGTAGCTATTTCAGACAAAAGTAATAAGTAGATACTATAGCTGGAAATGTGTACAACCTTATGTAGTCATCATCACCATCATCCTCATCATCATCATCATCGTCATTATCAACATCATAATCATTGTCAAGATTTAGCTATAAACTGATGCTTATTATATCAATACCATGTTATTTCTTTTAACGGTGAATATATAAAAACATATATGTATTACATAATTTATGATGATGCATTCAAGTGGTTTAATTCATCCTATGTTTATTGTATTTAATAATTCTCTATCTGGAAAGAATTTTGTGCATTACAATTGAATATGCAGGATATAGTTTGATAGGTGTCACCTTTTGTTTTGTTTACTCTTTTGCAACTTGAATCCACTACTGTAATATTTCAACATATACATATATGCATGTATGTATGTATATCTATACTCACCTGAACGAACACACGAAAGTGAGAAACTTGAAGTCGCGGCAGAGTGAATTGCAAATTTTGAACAAATATATAATCTCTGTTGTGTGAATTCGGCATTCTTTTCCCATTTGTCCTTTTAAATGTACATACATACATACATAAAATACATATCTCAACTGCGTATAAATCAACACAAAATTTGGCATCCATTGGAAGCAGACAGAAATACTGACATTTCGTTTTGACTCAGTCTTTCCACAAGAATTGTTCCTTTCAACCCAAAACACTACATTATTGCATAAAATAATTACTCAGCGGAAATATGAACATTTATGAAACTAAAACTTAATTTCTGAAACTTGGATTAGATTTTTTTTGTATTTTTTCTTTTTCTAAATATCAAAATATTAAAGATGATTTGAAGATTTTTTGACATAGACACTTCAAAACCATGGATCTCAATACACTTTTCTTAAAATTTGAACAGTGGGACTCTGATGTAGAGGTTTGTGGGGTTTTATTCTTGTGGTTTTCTTTATTTATTTATTAAGTAACATCATATAAAGTTATCCTTGCTATTACTGTATTTGTTCTCTTTATCTCTCTGTCATTCCCTCCTCTCTCTCTCTCTCTCATACACACACACACACACACACACATACTTCTACATTTTTCCATTCTTTCCCACTTCAAACTTTTCCAATTCTTTTTATAAAGTTACCTACTACATATATATATAATAATAATAATAATTAATTCGTTTTATTGGCCACAAGGGCTAATATCAATTAAAAATATGTAAGGACAAAGACAGGACGAAGGTTACAAAAGGTTTTGTCCGAAAAGGTAGGAAAGTTTGTCTAAACAGAGGAAGAAAACGGAGATAATAATAATAAATAAATAGATAAATATATAATTATTATTATTATTATTATTATTATTATAATTATTATTATTGATGATGATGATTATCATTATTATTATATATCATTTACAATAATATATACTCTATTTAAAGCAACTAAGCCTAAACAATCTTCTCTGTAATTTACAGCCTTCAGGTTTGTTTACAAATTAATAAATAAATATATATATTACATCATCATACGTCTGTGTTCTATGTTAGCATGGGTGGGACAGTACCACAAGAGCCAGCCAGGCATACGCCATCATATAATATTCTTATAAACATACTATATTCATACTATATATCTTCCTATATATCACTCTCTCACAATATACTACAAAGTTACTATCATTGTTCTTGCTTTTGTATCTGTTTCCCATGCTGGCATGGGTTGGATGGTTTGGCAGGATCCAAAAAGTCAGAGATCTGTACCCAGCCCGATTGTTCACTTTGGCATTGTTTCTATAAGTGGATACTCTTCCTAAAATGTGAACCATTTTATAGAATGTACTGGGTGCCATTGTTTCAAGGCACCAGTACTAGCAAGATTGTCATGCATCTTACATGTCTAAGATCTATTTTGTCAGGTGTGGCTGTGTAGTAAGAGGTTTCCTTCCGAACCGCATGGGTGAGCAAATGTCTTCTACTATAGCCTCGGGCCGACCAAAGCCTACTGAGTGGATTTTGTCGACGGGAATTTAAAGAAGCCTGTTGTATATAGTATGTGTGTCTTTATGTCTGTATTTTGTCCCCCACCACTGCTTGGCAACTGGTGTTGGTTTGTTTAGATCCTTGTAACATGGTGGTTCAGCAAAAGAGACCAATAGAATAAGAACCGACTTTTAAAAAAATTAGTACTGGGATTGATTTGTTCAACTAAAATTCTTTAATGTGGTGTTCCAGCATGGCCACAATCTAAAGACTGAAACAAATAAAAGATAAAATATAAATATCTACACATGCACGCACACACACACACACACACACACACACACACACACACACACACACAAAACAGTCACAGGTTTCTACCTGACTGACTCCTGTCAAACCATCCCACCCATGCCAGCATGGAAGGTGGACATTAAATGATAATGATATATATATATATTAAATAAAAGAATGACTTCACTGATAGTTTTAATCAGTTTAATCTATTTTTTAATTTTTTAATATGAAATTTAGTTCATAGATCTAGATTATATATATATATATATATATATATATATATAGACAGAGAGAGAGAGAGAGAGAGAGAGATTTATAGATATATAATATACAACTATAAATTTATTGTGTTATATACTATTACTTTATTGTACTTATTGTATTATACTATATTAGCACTTACTGTATTATATATGCCACACAATATAGCTTTGAAGTTTCTATATATTACAGTGTACATCATAAGACAGCATTACTGTTCAGTAGTTGTGGTTGTTTAGCTAGCAACCTTAAGTTTTTATTGAAATAATAATAAGGAAGGGTAGTTGGATGCTTTCTTGTTTTGGCCCAGGAGTTACAAAAATATTTTGAAGTCAAAATATAAACTTACTGAGTTTAGTTATTCATTGCTTTCATTACTTATTAAGACAATTTGTGATCCAAAATCTCTTGTCAATGATCATTCCTTCCACATTATTCATGTCTTAACCTTTCAAAAACAGTTGGGTATGATTCGAAGGAGATCTGGCAGCTATACCTAGTAAATCATGTGAAGACGCATGGCTTAGTGGTTAGAGCATCAGGCTCACAATCATGAGGTAGTGAGTTCAATTCTTGGACCTGGCTCTGTTATGTTCTTGAGCAAGACACTTTATTTCATGTTGCTTCAGTCCACTCAGCTGTGGAAATGAGTTGCAACATCACTGGTGCCAAGCTGTATCAGCCTTTGCCTTTCCCTTGGATAATATCAGTGGTGAGAAGAGGGGAGGTTGGTATGCATGGGCAACTGCTGGTCTTGCCTGGACTTGTGCGTTGAAAGGGAACTTTCTAGGTGCATCCATAAACAACTTTGAATTAGCTATGGCTTGTTTGGATGAGATGGTGTCTAAAGAAACGGTGTGTATTGGGTGGTAGATCAGTTGGGGAATATGCAGAACAGATGGAAGCAACAGAAACCTCAATAAAAGTGTCCTCTCATTATACTGGCAAGAACTTACCATCTTCAGATGGAGAGAGAGAGAGAAGGAGAGGAAGAAAGAATGAGAGCTACACTCACAAGAGTGTCATAGCCCTAGGTAAACCTTCATTAAGGTCAAAAGCATTTAACTTTTATTTGATAGTCCATTTTAGAATACATTATCTAATGTGTCCTTTTTATATGGTAGGGTGCCATTTGAGTGAGAACTGACTACATTTTTTTTTAAAGCAGCAACTCAAAAAAAGACCATATTGTTGGTTCATTGTTGCTGTTTAGTATCAGGTCAAGAGGGTAGGTAGCATAGTGGTTTAGTATGGTCACGAGTTTGGTGTTTAATGGTGCATCGTGTCCTTGAGCAAAATGCTTTATTTCACATTGCTCCAGTCCACTCAGCTGGCAAAAATAGGTTGTACCTGTAATTCAAAGGGCCAGCCTTGTCACATTCTGTGTCACACTGAATCTCCCTGAGAACTCCGTTAAGGTACACATGTCTGTGGAGTACACAGCCAGCCAGTTGCTCAGTTGACGAGATAAACTGGAACCCTCATCATCATAACCGATGGAGTGCCAAGGTATTTTTGCTGTTTTTGTTTTAGCATCAGGTCAGTCAGTGCTGATATGGCAGATTTATGATCAAAACTACTCTACTCATGAGCTCTACATGCTTTCTTTTGGAGATAGTAGGGTGTGGTTTTAAAGAGACTTAACTGTTATTTATAGCAAGTCAATGAACAATGTAGAACCTCCTTAATTGGTTCATACAGAAAGCATTATTATTTATGGGTGTGTTGTACATACTCAGTCAATATCTGTCAGTTTGTAATCTCTTGATATGTAAACAAAAATTGTGTTTAAAAAAAGGTACCTATTTATGTTACACCAAGCATCAAGTGTTTGACTGTTTGTGAATCTTTCCCTATGCTTACTGAACCATTTATTCATAACAATGATGTGTTCATATATTTGTTAATACTCAAATGTCAAACTTCTACCATTATATAAATTTTGTTGTTTGTCATGATTTTGTTTACATTCCATATAAGAAAATCTGTTCTTCATAAACTCCGAAGCATATAAGGGAAGATATAAGCTTAACAATCCTTGATGAGTCTTTAATGAGATACAAAACTAGTCTGCTAGATCAGCACTTTTTAGCTGATAAAAATTACTGTGGTTTATTCATGGGTTCTGTTTCCCTTGCTGAACTAAATATATGATTGTTAAATCACAGCTGTGTTTGTTTCCTTAATAGTTTGGAATGTTATTTATTAACAATGAGGAGAATATCTGACCAGGCAAATATAGACAACTATAGATGAAGAACAAGGTTCAATAATGAACTCTATCTACTAGTACCTATTTATAACTAAATAGGCTGGGTCAGTGAATGTTGTTTAGTAGCTTGGTCATGGACACAGAACCAGGGTGCAGCTGACAGGATAAATGTGATTAATCTTTTAGTAAGGAGGTTGATACCCAGTTATATTGGCCATGACACTTTTGTTAAAGTGCTAGATTTTTTTTCTTTCTTTCTATTTTTTCATTATTACTTTTGATTGGTAAGGCGGCAAGCTAGCAGAATCATTAGCATACTGGACAAAATGCTTTGCAGCATTTTGTCTGACTTACTTTTCATCCTATCTGGTGACTGACTTAGTACTTCCACCCATTAATAGGAATGGTTTCAACAGACGTCCTTAGAGTTCCTGCCTATCAAACTTTCATTCACATATCTTGTATTCATCATTATTGATTAATGTCCATTTTCCTTGCTGGCATGGGTTGGATGGTTTGACTGAGGTCTGGAGAGCCAGAGGTTGCACCAGGCTCCAGTTTGATCTGGCAGTTTCTACAGCTGGATGCCCTTCCTAATGCCAACCACTCTGAGAGTGTAGTGGGTGCTTTTTACGTGCCACCAGCACAGGAGCCAGTCAGGCAGACCTGGCATCAGTCACATTTGGATGGTGCTTTTTACATGCCACCAGCACAAGCCAGTCAAGGGGTACTGGCATTCGCCACGTTCAGTTGGTGCTTTTTACGTATCACCAGCATGGGAGCAAGTCAGGCAGACCTGGCATTGACCACATTTGGATGGTGCTTTTTATGTGCCACCGGCACAGGAACCAGTTAGGGGACACCAACCCCAGCTACAATATTGGTTTTACTTGACTCAACAGGTCTTCTCAAGCATATCATATCCCCCAATGCATTGGGGGTATTCTTAACAGAATCTCACTTTAGTTGCCGGGTCTTCTCAATCACAGCATATCTCCAAAGGTCCCGGTCTCCTGTCATTGTCTCTGTGAAGCCCAATATTCGAAGGTCATGCTTCACCACCTCATTCCATGTCTTCCTGGGTCTCTCTCTTCCACAGGTTCCTAAAAAAAAAAAAATTAAAAGGCAACTAAAATGCTGTACAGTGAGATAAAATATGAAGTCATGTATTTAAAACTTTTGAAATAAATGTCATCATCATTTTACATCTTCATTACATGCTGGTGTAGAAGCACATGGCCTGGTGATCAGTATTGTCCTCACGATCACAAGATCACGGTTTTGATACCCAGACTGGGCAATGTGTTGTG
>NC_142930.1:132778024-132905524 GCF_046866305.1 Octopus bimaculoides
ATTCTGATATAGTCTTCATGCTTTAAAGTGATCTAGATCAATTTAAATTGATTAAATTAAAATTTCTAGGACTGCATTACTCACTGTGTCCTTCTTTTTTAAGATAACAGAGAGAATCAGCTATTATTTTTAGCTGTTTCAGCAACCTCATGGTGGCTGCTCATCGATTAGCTGTGTCAGATAAAATCAAATTAGAAGCACATTTACTAATAAGGTCAGTCATTATAGACTTGGCAGAGCTCTGACCAGTTGATGAAGTGCCAGAGAATGCAAAGAAAAGAGATTGTTATGCTGCATGATGCTATAGAGTAGATTAATTAGTATTCAGATAATCTTGTGGAAAAAAAATCTTGTGATGGCAGAGTAAAGGTTGGGTTTTAGAGATGGGAAAATAGTGTATGTCACTTAGGGATATTGGTGAGTGAAGAGACTATCATTAATCGTTTAGCATTCAGATTAGTCTTTTAGCCAAATGTATTTATTTCTTCATATTGTTTTGAATTAATCTTGCATTATCTCATAGCTAAGATATTTTGATGATATAACTGTTTATTTCTATAATGGCATTGTAGGGTAAGCATGAAGAGCCAGATCTGGCCAGCTTGAATATAAAACAAGTAGAATATTTTGGGCCAGATATAGCAAGTTTAAATGTTAAAGGATTAAAACATGTCCTTGACAAGTTGTCAGTATTTCTTTTCTTCAGTTTTATTCTTCATTACCTCCATATTTCTCCCTTGTTCGCACAGACTGAATGAGTCTGTAATGCAAGAATATTTATTGTGGGTTTCATCTGGCACCATATCATGTGTGGGGATTCAACATTTCTGGTTCTGAATTTCCAACTTTTCCAACACATTTGATTCTACCACAACTACTTTTTGCTGTCAACTCACAATACTTCTTCACTGAAGACATTCATTTTTATTATGTAAAAAAACACAGGTGTTTTTTTTTTTTTTACATTGCGCCAGAACAGCAGCTTTTTAACCCATTACCTCCCATAATTCTATTAACTGGAATTTTTTTATGAAACTTTGATTTCTAGCATAAAACAGCCTTAGAAACACGCTGGAATGATCAAAATAACATTTTAAATAGAAATAAGCGAGATATTGGGTGAAAAATTAGCAAACCTCATTTGAATATCAGAGAAATATACCTAGTAGATATAGCAAAAAGGTTAGATATGTGTAAATATTGACAGATAATTACGAAATTTGTAATTTTTAAGTGATCTCATATGAGATCACTGGCAGGTAATGGATTAAATGGCACCACCATCATCATCATCTACTATTCCACCATACTGATGTTACTAGATCACATTTTGGGGGGAAGAATTGAGTCTATTGACTCAACCTCAGCGTATAGCTGGTACATAGTTTATCCCCTTCAGAGAGACATGTCAATGAGGGAGTCCCCATGACAGTGGTGAAGAAATTTTTTATGTTGGAAGGCTTTGTTGAAATTAACTGCCATCTCATATGGTTGCATTTCAAAAGATAATTTCATATTGTTAAACCTGGTACAGGCATGACTATGCAGTTAAGTTCACTTCCCAACTATGTGATTCCAGGTTCTGTCCCACTATGTGGCACCTTGGGCAAGTATCTTCTGTTATAATCCCTGGGTAACCAATGCTTTGTGGGTACAATAGATGGAAACTGAAAGAAGTTCATTGTGTGTGTGTGTATGCATGCATGTGTGTCTGTGTTTCCTTGTCTTGACTTTGTGCTGTAGTTGTAAAAGGGTGTAACTCCTCATACATGTAGCATCATTCATTTCCATCCATTTGCCTGTCACTTATTTTCCTATTCAAATGAATATGTGCCTATTATTAGCCTATAAATTATTCTGCATGCCTATTCGTAGCCTATGAATCCTGCCTATGTCAACATACATATACCTACTGGCAGCTACGGTACATTAAACTTTTTATTTTTGTTTTATGCCAATGTTAGCAGCCTGAAATACCAAGATTTCATATGTCTCGTTAATATGACACTTAACCACTGTTTTTTGTTGATCTCTACTTGTTTCGGTTAGCTCCTGATACTAAAAATAAAATTATTCAGTCTTCACACACTTCTAGCTATCTTTGGCTGTCTGAAACACCAGCACTTTACAATGACTGATTAACATAACTCAAATTTACCTTGTTTGTACAGGACTGCAACAGTTTTTGGTATTTTCTGCTGCTAAGAATAAATTTTGACACTAATCCTTGATTGGCTGTTATAGAATCAAGCAATCAATACATATTCTACCTTTTTTGTTTCCATTCTAAATAAGAAGGAATTTAATTCCTTAAATACTGTACTAGTTCATGACGTTATTTTCCTTTTTCCCTTCTTTTTTCTAAATTCTTGCCAGTTAACGATTTAATTGATAATTAAATCATTAATTGGAACAAGCTAATGATTTATTGACTCTGAAGTGAGTGAGTCTGGTTCAGTTTTTATATAATTTTGATCCACCATGTCTTCCAGTTTCACTTAATTACCTATTTTTTTTATTAATTCAGAAACTTTTAGAGAAAAAAACTTTCTCAGCAAAATGGAATAAATCATTTTACTGTGAAAGAAAAAATAGATGGGGTGGTAGAGAAAGAGTGGGAGAATTAGGAGAAAAGCCTAATATTTCTGGTAGGATTTCTCCTCTTCTTCATAGCAATTATAATTTATTTCATTTTTTGAAGTTTTAGTACTTCATATTTTGTGTGGTACAGTTGCCATGGATTCTTGTTTCACTTAGAAATTTTTACAACCTTCCCAAGACTCTCTATGGTTCTATGATGTAATGTGTTTGTTTTAAATTGATCTAAATTAAAACCTCCTATAAAAATTTCATGTTAAATTATATTCTAAACACCAGCTTAATAATGACAAAATTATTTTACTAGATTCTTCATTATTTTCAAAATGAATTGTAACAAAGGTTGTGTATTCCAACAGAAATATAGTAACAAATAGGTTAATACGATCATGGTGCTATTTTGTTACAGCCAAACATCCACAAATAGATGAACTGAACTGTACTGGGTTTAATTTTCTTATACTAAATGCTAACAACTGGTTTCTGTTTGAGACAAAGTAAACCAAAATGTTCTGAGGTGTTTGGATAAAATAAAGTGTTACAACTGACAGGTAAAAGATGTTAGATTCAAGTCATGACAGAGAAATGTTTATTTGACTCGTCTAGTCAAAAAATAAATGTGGACATGCACTAGTTAGGTAGGGTGGGGGCAGTCCACCCCTGGGTGGCACTTTTAAAGGGGCAGCACTTTTGAGTCTGTTATAGGCAATATGTTTTTTGCAGGGTCCAGGGGGGCAGCAAACAGAAGGGCTGCCCTGGGCAGCACACACTCTAGCTGTACTAGAGTGGACATGGCTGTGACGATAAACAATTTGCTTTGAAACTGCATGGTTTCATGTTCAATCCCATAGCGTCTCACCTTGGGCAAGTGGCTTATACTGTAATTTTGGATATTGACAAATTCCTTATAAATAGAATTTGGCAAACAGAAACTGTACCAAAACTCATCCTATATACAGACCTACATGCATTCATGCACACACACAGACATGTGTATGTGTGTGTGTATATATATATATATATATACATACATATGCAACAGGTTTCTTCTCTTACACATGCACATACATGTGTATGTATGCGTGTATATACATATATATGCAACAGGTTTCTTCTCTTACATGCACACACACACATTTATATACATATATATATATATATATATATGTGTGTGTGTGTGTGTGTGTGTGTGTGTGTGTGTGCATGTATATGAAGGAGCATGGCCTAGTGGTTAAGCTGTTGCACTCACGATAGCTAGATCATAGGTTCGATTCCGTTGTGTTCTTGAGTAAAGCACTTCATTTCATGTTGTTCCAATACTCCCTTTTGATCAAGGGGGTGGCATGTTGGCCTGCTCACCTAGTCAGCAGGGTGGCATCATTTGAAGTCTAAAACAAGGCAAATGCACAACATCGGATAGCCTGGTCAGTCATGTAATCACAGTCACATGATATATTGATTATATATATATATATATATATATATATATATATATATGTGTGTGTGTGTGTGTGTATATATAATGCAAACAGTGTGAATCAAAAGAACTGGAATAAATTTAAATATTACACAACCTCACTGTGGATAAACTAAAAATGTAAATACATTCTTTCTGTATTATTGATGCACAAAAAAAAACAGGGAGGGAGTCTCCTAATGGACTGTTTCACTATTTGTTACCTACTCCTCAGAATACATAGCCAGCTTCCTTCCCTAATCCATAACACAGACGGCTGCTGTAAAAAAATAGTCATGAATGAGGCTAACACATTATTGAATAGCCTAATTTGCATATTTGTACTTTTGATTACACATTGATTAAACAATGTGCATTTTATGCACAGCACCGTTTAAGCCTCACTGTGAGTAAACTAAAAATGTAAACAATCTGTCTCCCCCCTCCCCCCGCACTTCAGTCTCATGGAAAGAATGTGATCATCAGATCTTCTCCTTGAATTTGCATCTTTTTTTTTTTGTGGTTATCTTTATTTCTGTAGCTCACCTGCTGGAATGCAAATTATGCTGTTATTTAACATAAATCAACAGTTATGGAATGATTAATCTGTTTGTGTGTGTTGGCTTTGTCAAGCAGGTGTTATCTCCATTTGAAGATTACATATTTCAATAATAATAATAATAATGTGTTGTTTAATATGGAAAGTGGTGTTTCTGTGCCCTGTAATACCAGGTGTATGCTGGCTGAGAGATATGACAAATTAACAAAGAGTCGTATCTTTTGACTTCCTTAGTATTGTGACAGCATCCTATTGTTATCAGACTAAACCAAACAACAACAACATGTACCGCATAATTTCCATAGAAATATTTCACCTAACAACCATCACCATTTCTCACTACATAATTATTTACTGACCTTGTCTTCTGTTTTCTTTTCTCTTCTTTCTCCTTTACATCTTCATTTTGCAATATGAATGATGACAGAATATTTTAATAAGGAGAAAGTCACAAACAAGTATTTTCTCATAAAACTGGCATTGTCATGATTAAAATACTAATTATATGTAGCTGTGATGTAAAAGTCACTTGAATTATAAGACAACATTAGACAGCAGAAAGAGAAGATTTGTGTTCGCTTGCAACTAGTAGCTAAAATTTCACCGTATGTAATAATTAACTGAAATCATAATCTCATATTGAGTTGACAGCTCAAAGGCAATGCTTTACTAATTTCATATACAGCAGAGGGATCAAATTATATCTTGCTGAAAGGTCTAAAGTGATTATTGCTCCCATTGCTTAACAATAAACTAACAAACCAAAGTAGTAGTTTTATAGTCATTTTACCCACATTATGTAACAACCAAATATTCCTTGAAAAGTAGCTAGTTTATTTATTTATTTATTTTTTTTTTTTTAATGAGGACCAAAGGTTTTGAGCACTAAATCTTAGGGTAATATTTCCTGCAATAAAGCCAGGAGAAACACTACAAGCTACATTAAAGCCTATTGTGATTACCTGGGAATTTAACCTACGTTTGGACTTGAGCATCACAGCCAATACTATTTAAAACGCACATTCTGCAAATAGAAAAGGATTTATTGAAAATAACATAACAGAAACATAAAAACTTAGGTTCTTATTTAAACTTGACAAGTCTTCTGTCTAATTCCAGCATTACGTTTTGACGTGTTGCCAGTCTTTCTTTTATTGCAGTAACATTGCTTTCAGTTTGTGAAATATGAATAGCACCTCTTGTTTTGTCTTCAACTTCAAAACTTCCGTACTTATCAACTGATTCTAAATCATCTTTGGGATAAATTTGTTGAATTCCCATTCATCCTCATCAGAACTGTCTATCTAATTCCTGCAGTATTTCTGCAGATGTGAACATCCTACACTTTTGCTTTTCCTCTCAAGATGCACCTGGTTGTAGTGAGCTTTGCTTAAAATTATTCTAAAGAACACCTTATCTCTGAGCAGACGTTTGTAAACAAACCAATACTGCAATGATGAGAAATCTCTATTCTGATTGGCTGATTTATTTCCTGTTTAAGCTGGTTTTTTACCTGTTTCTCCCTATTCTCATAGTGTCAGTAACTCCAACAGTGTCAAATCCTGAAATTCTCTGTATTCCATATAACTCTGATAGTTATTTTCTGTTTATCTACTCTTTTAGCTTAACCCTTTTATATGGTGAAGTTCAGTATGATTTAAATGTGAAGATCAAAAGAAAAAGGAAAAATATTTTTTAAACCTGAAAAAACGAATTTTGTTCTAGTGTACCATGATCACATATTTAATCAATCAGCTCCCAAAGGGCCCTTAGACAAATAATGAGATGATCCACTGAAGGATTGTGTGAATTTTGGAAACTTATCACTACAACCCTTTGGTGAGCTATATGGCAGCCAACATATTAAAATACCAGAAATATATTTCAAAGCTTCATATAATGTTAAACTATAGTACAACTATGCAGGAGTCTCTCTGTGATAGTTTGACCTACTAGAAATAACAACCAAATCTCCTTGCAATCACACATTACCATCTTAGAAAAGGGAATTTATTGGATAATATAGTCTTAAGGGGCAGCATTGCTTAGGCAAATGACAAGACAGTCATGGTTGGAATGCTTTGATCATAGGTTTGCTTAGCCAGTACTGGCCTGGAGCTAAACAACAATAAGGTTGTGTAGCCTCACAAAAATGTTTCAGTTATATGGAGGACAAAACACAGCTCTGCTTTTTAATACAGTTCAAGTAAATTATGTGGTTTTACTAGTTTATCAGCAGCTGAGACAATATCTTTATCAGCAAGAGATAGTGTATACTCCACCAATGAAGGACATTTTTTCCTTTGAAACAGCAGATATCATATCAAGGCAAACTAACTGATGCATCATTTATCTTTTTAATTTGTTTTTTCTATTCTTTGTATTGACTTGCACTGATAGACACAGGCTGTCAATAGTCTCCTTAAATTCTTGTAAATATATTCTACATACAAATAACTAAAGGTGCAGGCATGATGGTGTGGATAAGATATTCACCTTCAAACCATAGAGTTAGGGGTTCAGCCCCACTGCACTGTGTCCTGTACTATTTCTGAGGGTCTACCAATACCTTGTGAGTGAAATTAGTTGACAGAAACTGGAAGAAGCCTGTCGTATGTGTGTTTGTGTGTAAGTGAGTTTGTATTTATCTTCACCTGACCCATGCGAGCATGAAAAAGTAAGCATTAAAATTATGATGCCAGAGTACTTCAAAATGCTTAGCATATTTCTTCTAGCTCTTTACATGCTAAACTCAAACCCCACCAAGGACAACTTTGTCTTTCATTCCTTTGGGGGTTGATAAAATCAAGTACTAGTCAAGTACTGGGGTCAATGTAATCAACGGAGCTCAACATCCAAACAGCTGACCTTATACCAAAATTTAAACAATTATTGTCATTATTAACTTAAGCTTCAGGCAATGAGCTGGCAGAATCGTTAGCATGCCAGATGAAATACTTAGTAGTATTTTGTCTATCTTTATGTTCTGAGTTCAAATTCTGCCGAGGTCAACTCTGCCTTTCATCTTTTCAGGGTCAATAAAATAAGTACCAGCTGAACACCAGGATCGATATAATCAACTTATCCCTTCTCCTGAACTTGCTGGCATTGTGCCAAAATTTGAAACCATTATTGACCCTTTCAACCCAGAATTCTTTCCTCAAGAATTTTTTCTGAAATTGGTAATAGCAGGGGCAGGGTGTATGCATGTGAGCCTTTTTGAGCTGTCATTATAGTGTCATACATTCCGATCATACGTCTGGTGCTACATACTTATCAGAAAAACTGGAGTGGTTCTATACTGCATCACATAGAATGGAAATTTTTAAGATTTGAGTTGTAAAATTTTTGACTGATACAAATATGTACCAGCTGGGCCAAAAGGGTTAACTTATGCTTTTTGCTTTTTCTTTTTAGGAGCTTCCAAAAGAAATCCGGAGTCAACAGGAAGTAATATGGGAGTTACTTAGCACAGAAATTACATACATAGAATCTCTTCAAGTGATAACAACTGTAAGTAACTATCATCAGAATTATTTCTCCAGATAATTGCTGAATGAAAATAATGAATATCATGGATTCACAGAATCATTATAAACAAAATGTCTTGCAAGACTTAGTTAAAGCATTTTTATATTCTGAATTCAAATGTTGTTGAGGTCAACTTTGTTTTTTATCCTTTGGAGTCAACTTTACCTTTTAACTTTCCAGAATGATCTTTGTTTTCCAGCTTTTAGTCTCAGCTTTGCCTTTCATTCTTGTGGGGCCAACTGTACTTTTCTTCCACAGTCAAGGGTGGCGAGCTGGCAAAGTTGTTAGCACTCAGGAAGGCAGCAAGCTGGCAGAATCGTTAGCACACCGGGCGAAATGCTTAGCAGTATTTCGTCTGCCGCTACGTTCTGAGTTCAAATTCCGCTGAGGGCGACTTAGCTTTCATCCTTTCGGGGTTGATTAAATAAGTACCAGTTATGCACTGGGGGTCGATGTAATCAACTTAATCCGTTTGTCTGTCCTTGTTTGTCCCCTCTATGTTTAGCCCCTTGTGGGCAATAAAGAAATAAGAAACGTTAGGAAAAAGGCTTAGTGACATTTCGCCTGTCACTATGTACTGAGTTCAAATTCCGCCAGAGTCGACTTTACCTTTCATTCTTTCAGGGTCTATGAAATAAGCACCAGTTACACACTGGGGTTGATGTAATCGACTAGCCCCCTTCCCCCAAATTTCAGGCCTTGTGCCTTCAGCAGAAAGGATTCTTCCACAGTCACATTTGCTTTTCATCCATCCTGGGATTCATTTGCCTTTCATCCTTTTAGGGTCAATTTTGCCCTTGATCTTTTCTGGATCAGTAAAAGCATCAGTCAAGTATCAGGGTCAATTCACTTGACTATACCCTACCTCCAAATTTGTGACCTTATGCCAAAGTTAAAATTATTTTCATCTGATGATGATAAGCTTTTTTTTATTATTTCTCTATCTTATGGTTTATCCGTATGTTACATTTTCTTGTATTGTTTCCCATAAGAAGTAAAGCTGTAACAGAAAAATTGTTCTTTAACCATTAAGGGCTGATCAAGGTGCAAACAGAGCAATATTGTGCTTTAGATATACACATATAAGATAACTTTCTGGTCTGAGCTACATCTTTATTGTGGAGCATAGTTGCTTTGTTACCATGTTAAAATAGTCATTTTTTTAAAACACAAAATAAAGTTTGAATATGGGTCATTAAGTTAGTCTTCCTCAAATGCTTTAAGCTTCATTTACATCTAATTCCTTCCAGGAATTATTAATTTCACTGTGTAAAACAGGGTTTTGGAAATGGTGCGATGCAAGGGGTACTTTCTACATGGTACCAGTATAGGTGCTTTTTTAGATAGATATATAATTCTTTTCTACTCTAGGCACAAAGCCCGAAATTTTTGGGAAGGGGGCCAGTCAATTAGATCAACCCCAGTACACAACTGGTACTGAATTTATTGACCCCAAAAAGATGAAAGGCAAAGTCGACCTCGGTGGAATTTGAACTCAGAATGTAAAGATAGACAAAATACCACTAAACATTTCGCCAGACATGCTAACAGTTCTGCCAGCTCGCCGTCTTAAGATATATATATAATTAGAATGAATGTGGAGATTTGTACAGCTGCATATTTTTGAATTCTACAGTACCTGCCTAGACACTTTATCCCTATTTATTCATTATATATACTGTTGTAATAATGAAGTCAAACCAATTAATGATATTTTCAAATCATTTAATATGTACACTTTCAGGTTTGCATAAGATATAATTGGAAATGCATCCGTTACATAACCCTTCCTCTAGTTGGTCTTAACTTTACTTATGTGGATACTCTAACAATTTGCAGTAGTTTGTTATATTTAATTCGAGTCAAAAATTCTGGTATTGTTCATCACCTCTTGGCATTACACAAAAAAAAACATATTTAAGAAAAAAAGATGAAATATAAAATGTGGAAAATTAGTGTTCTTTTTATTCCACGAGCATGCACACACACATACATACACACGTGTATGCAATAAGAAACATTAATTTTTCACATTCTAAATTATCACCATTTTTGCTTAAATTTCTACAGCTGTGACTGAAATATTAGCTTACTCTAACAGCAGAAATTGTATTGATTTTTCTTTTTTTTTTTTCTGTGTAAAAGAAAAAAGAAAAAACATCTCTCAAATTGGTCAGGTTATTGGAAAAAATTTAGAAGTTCAGTGATTATTCTACTCAATAAACAATACATGAATACTCAAATAATATTCAGATAAATTATAACTGTGTTTTAACTTTGAGCTTTCTTTCCTTTTTTTCTTGTTACTTGTTACAACTCTTGATTTAGTCAGAGAAAGGCAAGCAATACCTGTCATCATTATTTAACATCCATTTTCCATGCTGGCATGGGTTGCACTGTTTGACCAACTTTGGCAAGGCTGCACCAGGTTCCATTGTCTGTTTTGACATGGTTTCTACAACTGGATACCCTTCTTGATACCAACCACTTTACAGAGTGTACTGGGTGTTCTTTCTTTATGTTGCATCAGCACTTTTTAAGAGGAACCATAGTTTTTCAAGCATTGGGCCTCATGGAGGCAAAATGGCCAAGCTCTTTCCGAGTGCTGGGCCTCATGGAGGCAATGACCAAGACTTCTGGCATTATGTCGTGCTTGAGAAGAAGACCCATCAAGCCGAGCAAAATTGCAGTCGTGGCAGATACCGGTGTCACACAAATGGCACCCATGCCAGTGACGCATAAATGCACCCATTACATTCTCAGAGTGGCTGGCATAGGAAGGGCATCCAGCAGTAGAAAACCATGCCAAATCAGACTGGAGCCTGGCACAGCTTTCTAGCGTGCCAGCCCAGTCAAACTGTCCAACCCAAGACAGCATGGACAATGGACATTAAATGATGATGAATTCTGTTGTGACAGACAGGTCTTCGTGAGTACAGTGATGCTCCATATATCTCACACCTTTGTCATCTCCTCCATAAGCTATTGTAATTTTTTTTAAATTTTTTTATTAGGACTGGGATCAAGAACTTCTTTTTATAATGGCCAACCTTTGGTTCATTTCTTTTTTCCTCAAATGTAGCCATGGCCCATACTACAGCCATATGTAGGACAAGTTTACAAAATTTGAAACACTCTTGATATTATTAATTAAACATAGGAATTAGCTTGTCTCCCTCCTTTTCAATCTTTGTGGAACACACATACTGGCCATGAGAAACACAGATCTGGTGGCAATAGCAAAAGAAATTATACAGTGGATAAGATTGAAAGACTGAGAGTAGAAACTCTCTTCTTCAACCGAGTCCTTATCATCTTCTTCATGCTCCTCATTGAGAGGAAGATGAGAGTAGATACTGCTCTCCTGTAAATAAATACCAGTTAACTATTGAGGTTGATATAACAAACTACACCCTTGCTCCAAACATGTGAGCTGTGGCGGACTGGCTAGGTTACCAGCTTACCCAATGGCAAGTGGGCCTCTGCACCATTAGAATCCATATATGGGGCCCATGTTAGTATCTAAGGGGCCCATCCCTCAAGTTTGAGAATTGTTTACTCACTCCTGGAAGAATGCCTGGCTGTGTTTGTAGACGGTTGAAAAGAATACTTTTAACAAAAAAAAAAAATTAAATGATAGCATTGTAGTTGCAGGTGGGTCCCCTTAGTCTCCAGGCAGCCATATTTTTAGACCCAGTCCACCACTGCATGAGAGCCCTATTCTCTTTTGTCTATTTGGTTATCCATTTTCTGTTTTCAAATTTCAGCGATTTAGAAGTTGCCTTCAAGCTGTACAAAAGGAACTGCCTGGTGTCATGAAAGAGGTAAATAAGTTTCATCACTCTCTCTCTCTACATGTATGTGTGTGTATGTTTATTTGTTTATCTTTTTGTTTGGCAATTATTTTCTTCTTAAATATAATATGGAAAAAATTATAGTCAACACTAAATTGTTTGCTTATTACTTTCTGAAGTATTTGTTAACATAATTAATGTAGTAAGGCAAAATATTTTAATTAATTAAAATCACACCCATTGAAACGAGAGAAATCAGTCATTTTAATGTTTGATTCTGGTCAAGAGAAACTAGTGGAGACAACCATGGAATTTAAATTAATCAAAAATAGCATGCGTGGGTGACTAGTCTGATTTTTGGTTGTACAGTGATGACATTAGTCCTGTTTCAGCCTTGTGGTATTTCTTCTGGCTCTCTACATGCCAAGTTCAAATCCTGCTGATGTCATCTTTGCAGTTCATCTTTTTTGGGACTAGTAAAATAGTATCAGCTAAATATTAGGTATCATCTAATCCCTCACCTCAAAGCTATTGGCCTTATATCTAAATTAGAAACAGGCGCAGGAGTAGCTGTGTGGTAAGCAGCCTGCTTACCAATTACATGGTCCTGGGTTCAGACCCACTGCATGGCACCTTGGGCAAGTGTCTTCTACTATAGCCTCGGGCTGACCATAGCCTTGTGAGTGGATTTGGTACATGGAAACTGAAAGAATCCCGTCATATATATATATTTATATATATATATATATATATATATATATATATATATATAAATGAAACATTCAAACACTGAGATTTGAAGTTAAATGTCACTGCTGTTCATATACACATATATGTATATGTGTGTATGTATATGTTTGTGTGTTTGTATTTGTCCCCCTACCATCGCTTGACAACTGATGTTGGTGTGTTTACATCCCTGTAACTTAGCGGTTCTGCAAAAGACATCAATAGAATAATTACTAGGCTTACAAAGAATAAGTCCTGGGGTTGATTCGTTCGACTAAAGGCAGTGCTCCAGCATGGCCACAATCAAAGGACTGAAACAAATAAAAGAATTTAAGATAAGTTGATTAAAGGTGAAGGACTGGCAGAATCGTAAGAACATCAAGAAAAAATGTCTTGCAGTATTTGCCTTTCACCATTCCAGGGGTCTGTAAAATAAAGTACTAATCAAGTACTGGGGTCAATGATATTAATTTACCCCCTTCTCCAAAATTTCAGGTCTTGTGCCTCTCATCATTATCTAACATCAGTCTTCCATGCTAGCATGGGTCAGATGATTTGACAGGAGCTGGTAGAGCCAGAGGACTTTGCCAAGTTCCACTGTCTGTTTTGGCATGATTTTTACACATATCCGTCCTTATCTTGTTTGTTGTTACCACAATGTTTCAGCTGATTTACTCTCCAGCCTTCATCAGGTGTCCTGGTAGAATTTTGAACCCAACTCTGGGTTCTTATTCCTAAGGTATTTTTTTTGCTGATGTTGTTATTATTATTATTTATTCAAGGCACTGCCTGGAATTGAACTCGCAATCTTGGGGTTACTAGCCTGCGCTCTTAACCATTACGCTCTATGCCCATGGGCAATTATAGAGTAAATACAGTGTTTTTACATTACATGAACCAAAGCAAACTGAATTCTTGTTGTTCTTTTTTTTCAACACAAACTATGTATATTCTTTCTTCTTCACCAAACTCTGTGCATTCCCATCTCTGTCATTGTATTTTATATTCTGACCAAATTTCATATTTCTTCCTTTTCAGATTGAAATAGAAAAGTTGTTTAGTAATATTGTTGAAGTGTTTGCAGCCAACAGTAAATTTTGGAAGGAGTACCTCTGTGAATCTTTGAAAGTCTCTCGACAAACACATGAACCAATTAATCCCAGTTTACTAAAGGATGGCTTTACAAAGGTAATTACTGGTTTAGGGGTTGATTTGTTTTGGGAGAAGTGAGGATCCATTTTAATAAACAAATCATTTTCATTTTTTTTTTTGTTACTTTTATTGGTTTTTCTTCAATTAAATTTGTCACATGACCAGCATTTCTAATCATTTGTCATGGATACAACAAGTAAATATAGACTGTTTCATCAAGTACTAGGCTTACAAAGAATAAGTCCTGGGGTCAATTTGCTCGACTAAAGGCGGTGCCCCAGCATGGTCGCAGTCAAATGACTGAAACGAGTAAAAGAGTAAATAGTGGTCATGTGATCTTTGTTTAGGATATTCTTTCTCTTTGTCACAGTACATATGTTCAACTGTATTGTTATTTTAAGTATGGTAGCTTTCTAGTTTTAAGCATTTTTACTTGTTATTTCTTGATCATATTTTACCTAGGAATGTGTATCTATTTTCTCTGGCACCACTGTCTTTTAGAGCCCTCATGAAGGCAGTTTTACTAGAAATCTATTAACCCACACACAAACCGCTGGCATGCAGGCTGTTAGTTGAATGACTAGGTACTATCCTCAGCTCTGTTGTACTACATACACCATACTGCCACTTAAATGAGGACTACACTGCATATTCTGACATACAAGGTTTAATTGTATGGGTTGTTATCATGCCATCATCATCATCGTTTAACGCCCACCCTCCATGCTGGCATGGGTCACCATCATTAATCATCCTTAACATCATCATCATTGTCATGTTTGTAACACTTCTATGTGAATGTCTGCTGTACCACAAGCAGGTGTACCGCTGTGTTCCTGAAGTACACACAGCATTGTCATGTGGCCTGTTGAATTATATTTCTATGTTACATTTATTTTGCATTGCTGTGGGAATTCTTTTGTTGTTTCTGGCATTATTTTAGTGTTTTATTCGTTTTTTGTGTTGAATGTAATATGGAAGTCAGGTGTTAAAAGGTGAAAGGTTTATCTGCATGGGTTGGTGATTGTATTTTCATGTGTGTTGCGTGCATTTATTTATGATTTTGGGTGGTAGCAATTATTGTGTGGGTATGCAAATTGTGTGAATTATCGGTGATGCATGGGATGTATTATAGTGTTGGGTGTCAATTATGTAAGAGTATAGCTATTATCATTATTATCTCTTACATCCAACTTCCATGTGTAAAATGTGGGTGATTATTTTGTACAGCATGTGAGTTGTGCTACAAGTATACTGTATAAATTGTGTTATTGAAATGAAACTTTCACAGGAAGTGGGCTACATCTATCAGGGCTTTTATTATCATAGACATTGCATAGTATACAATATCGTGAGGTTGTTGATTGAAGATATTGTGTCTACTGGAGGTTTGTACTATTTGTCAAGTCACAACAAGGACCTCAGACAGACAATAATTTACACAATATGTGTGCAGATCCAAGTAATGCCAACTTCTGCAATACACTTAGATTGTAGGGTATCTCTAAGGTTTTAAGATGTTTTTTCAGATTGGGTGGTATTGAACCCAATGCTCTGATGACAATAGAGATAACCTTTATGTTCGACTCTTATAGCTGCCACATCCTAGCAATCTCGGTTCTCAGGTCTCCATATTTATCAACTTTTTCTCTTTCTTTCATGATATATTGATCTCCTGGCATTGCTACTTCGATTATTAAGCACTTATTATTATTATTATTATTATTCAGTAGTTTCATTTTTATAACGGGCTTTCACTTCACTACCAAGCGCAGCTCTGTGTGCCTTGGGTATATGCTGTGGTTTGCTGTGATGCTCTTATGGTTACTGTATTGAAAGTGTTTTGCGTAGGATGTGTGCAGTGCCCAGTAGTGCAATTTTCTGCATGTTATATATATTTGTAAGTCCTGGTGTTTTTGTTATGTATTTGTCTAAATATTTTTTTCATTATTATTATTATTATGATTATTATTATTATTATTATTGTGTGCATTTCTGTAGACCTTAGTATAGTTATCATCATCATCATCTTTTAATATCCGTTTTCCATGCTGGCATGGGTCGGGTGATTTTACAGGCGCTGGCAAGTCAGAGGACTGTGTCAAGCTCTACTGTCTGCTTTGGCATGGTTTCTATGGCTGGATGCCCTTCCTAACACCAATCACTTCACAGAATGTACTGGGTGCATTTTTTTACATGGCGCCAGCACCAGCAAGGTCACCAAGTAACTTGCAACATAAAGACTCTTCAACTGAGATGGGGAGTAAATAGTATTGAGAGAAATGGTTTTGTGCCAGATGATGAGAGGTTAAATTTATGATAGAGAGATGGAAACAAATATCTTGCTGTAGCGGAGACACATGGCTACCGCAACCAAATTATTATTGGTGCTGTTTTTACTGTTATCTTCCACACCCTGTTTCTTTCCATTTCAAGATCTTTATACCTTGGTAGTTTCTTAATTTCCTTCCAGACAAAATTTTTGTCAGAAGGGATTCAGATATCTCAGTGGTTCTCATTCTGTCTTTGATGATTTATCAGGATGATTCACTTTGATCTCATTGGATGCGCACGTTCCAGATTATTGTTACCAATTCATTACATGTACCATGTTAAAGCAGGTCGCTACCATTTCAAGGACCAACTTGCCAACATCAGTATCGCTGTAGATATATTCTGACTTTGAAAGGTCTGGTTAACCATGAATGATATCTTCAATTGTGTTCATTACATATTCTTCACTTTGATGTATATTAGGGGCAATTTCGAGTGATAAAATTGCTAGAGCAACTGAAAAATTGCTTTGCTGTGTTTAATTCTTTTTACATTTCTGGGTTGAAATCTTATCAAGTTTAACTTCTTTTTCATTCTTTTGATCTCAATGAAATAAGTAGCAGTCAAGTACTGAAGGCAATCTAATTGGCTATATATTCTCCCCACTCACGAAATGTGTTAGAAATGAATTATCATCATCATCATCCTTCAAGTAGTAATTAAGCTAACCAGTAAATCTTGTTTAAGATTTTTATTTTGCACATTATCATTTTCTTCAAATATTTCTATTGCGCTTCAGTAAAGTATTGAAGTCTTGTTTTGAAATAATATATAACTGGTTACCTCATCACACCTTTTTTTAACATATTTACTGTGGGTTTTATACTCTGTGTGTCTTGGTTTTTAGAATAAGTATACCATGTCCCTTTATGCCAGAGAAAGTAACAAAAAGGGTTGCCATTAAGAAGTTTGTCCGATCATAAAACACTGCATCAAAAAGTTTCACTCAACCCATGCCAGCATGGAAAAGCAAACATAAGAACGATGGTGCATGTGGTTGTTTGTTTGTATTCATTAGATATCATTTGCTCTGAGCAAGCTGAATATCAAGGATCTGCATTTGGGTTTTTTCCTCTGCACTTTTTAACACATTCATCATACAATAGTTTAAGTCCAGTTCTTGATGTAATCAAACTAGGTCTTGCTCTCTAGTATTAACCATTTATCTTCCCTTCTAGTACAAGGACAACACCAGCTTTCTAGACACTTATAATCCACACTAATTTACACTTATATTCAGATACCTCTATTTCAATTAATTATTTAAGTTTCATATTTGCTTTATTTAGAGTGTGTTGATCAAGGTGCTTACCCTTAGTTTAGAAAAATCAGTAATCCAAAAAGACTTTATGATCTAAGATTCCAAAAACTCAAAAAATCAATGTTGTAGCTGTAATAGTTTGTATGTACCTTGTGCTCTTAATATATGACCAAAGTACTTTTGCTTTCATTCTTTTAAATAGTTGAAATAATGATCTTTTTGTGTTTGCTGGTTGCAGCACTTTTCATTAGTTGCATGCTTTTGTCCATGATCCTCAAAAGAGTTAAAAAAAATTTTCAGTCATATACATACTTCTAATGTATTTTATTATTTGTTCTTTCATTTTCCTTCAGTTCCCAGAATTAATGAAACCTTACCAAAGGTTCTGCGCTGATCAAATACATTGCCAGAACTATATTAAGGCCCAATGTAATAGCAATGAATATTTCAAGAATTTTGTAGTGGTAAGTTTTTCTATTTTCCTATTTTTAATTTCAACCCAGAAACAATGATGAGTTTCCCCTCTATATCTTTTAGCATGAGTTTTTTTTTTTTTGTTTGCTTGTTTTTTTGCTACTAGTTTCAGTCTGAGAGCTTGCCCATGCTGGGGCACTGCCATTAGCCTTGCTACACATTCACAACTTGAAACCTCCTGATATGTGACATTTGCTGAATGAGGGAGTTTGATGTTGTTCGCTTCAGCCACTGACTGTCACCATTGAAACCTTTGGAGAAGAACTGAGATAGTGTGATGGTGGCAGCAGTGACAGTGGCATTGGACATATATGAGTGAAGGTCATTCACCTCATGTCATCTCTGTCTGCAGCAGAATGGGCTCTAACATAACATCCTTTGTTAGTTTTATCAGCCATACTTTTCCATGCTGGCTTAGGGCATGTTGAAAGAGGGTATTTATTTTAGGGTTTCCCTTCTAGATTGATCGCTTTTACCATAGCTAAGGACCTCAATCTACCCTTACAAAAGTTTATTTAACCGATAGATAGGACCCTGACAAGTACTGCTGACATGGGAATAATGGTAATAAAGGGTGACTCCACACTCTCTAGAACTCCCAAACTGGAGCCTCACCACCAGATGCAGTTTAATGCCACACCCAGTATAAATGGGTGGAGGTACTTTGCTTTAACCCTTTAGCATTCAAATTACTCTGTCAAACATAATGCTTATTCATTACCTCCACCTTAACAAAGGCAGGGGTATTGTTTTCAGTCATGTTCGTTTGTTTGTCCATGGACAAGATATCTCAAGAACCACTGGATGGATTTGGATGAAACTTTCAGGGATGTTTGGCCTCATAACTGGCACAAACTCATTAGATTTTGAGATCGATCCAGTACCAGACAAGGATTCTGGATTATTTTTCCTTTTTTTTTTTTTACTTAATCTTTTAGAGAGGTTTGTTTCATTTTTACTATTCTCATTTGTGAGAGCAGTCAAGTTTATTTCAGATATTCTCATTTTAAAAATCATCTCCAACTAATCATCGTGTTGCCTTGGTGGAGGTTTGAACTCTCTGAGTGCCCTTGTTCACATTTTTTTTAATCAACGATACATTATCTCATGTGGAGGGGCAATGGCCCAGTGGTTAGGGCAGCGGACTCGCGGTCATAGGATCGCGGTTTCGATTCCCAGACTGGGCGTTGTAAGTGTTTATTGAGCGAAAACACCTAAAGCTCCACGAGGCTCCGGCAGGGGATGGTGGTGAACCCTGCTGTACTCTTCCACCACAACTTTCTCTCACTCTTACTTCCTGTTTCTATTGTGCCTGTAATTCAAAGGGTCAGCCTTGTCACACTGTGTCATGCTGAATATCCCTGAGAACTACGTTAAGGGTACACGTGTCTGTGGAGTGCTCAGCCACTTGCACGTTTATTTCACGAGCAGGCTGTTTCGTTGATCGGATCAACTGGAACCCTCAACATCGTAAGTGACGGAGTGCCAACAACAACAACACATTATCTCATAGCTTCAAGATTTCATTGTGATTGTTTACTATTAGAATGACATAGTAGGGTAGGTGTGAGAGGCTGGATCTGGTTGGTTTGAACGTAAAACTGGTAGAATATTTGAGTCAGATATGGCCGGTCTTAATGCTAAAGAGTTAATCTTTTGGCACTTTGCAAGAATTAAACATGAGTCAAAAAGACATAGACTGGTATTACAAGATTTTTCTTATGATATTGCTGGGCTGTTCTAAAATATCTTATCATTTAATAGACATCTAATTGCACTTCTTTTCTTTTTTCTAACTAGGATATTTTCCCATTTTAGTGATTTTGCTTTATAGTTTTTGAAGGAGAGGGTGAGGTTGATTTTTGAGTGTTTTTTACTGTTGTTTACATTGAAATCTCTGTGTAATTACAGAAGCTAGAAATATGTTTGTAGAATTCCCGTAATAGGTACCGATGCTAAGCTAAATATTCAGAGTTTCAGTTATTATCTGGAGCCAAAACTTACATAATAATGCTTCAAGACATTCCACGATTATCTTTGTGTTCTACCATTAACCGAAAACTAAGAGGTTGGTTAGTTATGCATCAAAAGCTCTAAGAGAGAGAAAGAGAGGCAGACAGACAAACAGAAATTGACAGGGAGAGAAAAAAAAAGTAAAATTATATATGTATGTGTGTGTGCAGATATATAAATGCATATGTGCATGTATTCATGCATATACAGACATACACACAAACACATAAATGTGTATATGAACATAAATATGTATGTATAGTTCTATAAATGCAGGTATGTGTAGACACATGTAAATATAAATGCATGTATATTGTTTGTGTGAATGTATGTATGTATGTATGTCATTATTCAGTTTTATTTCAAGATTTCTTGCCAAGAGAGAAAGAACTGGTTTCTAACCTTGATCCAAGGCTCCTTCATTGGAATTTCAACATCAACAACAGTGTATTTTTGTATGTATGTATATGAGTAGATCTGTATGTATTGTGTATGTCTTCTCATGCATGTCTAGACATGCTCATATATACTTAAATGATAAACTTCTGGAAAGCTTTACAGACTTTTACAGTTCCAGTGATAGATTGGATCTGTAGTCTTTGAATCAACTTTCTCGTTTCTGGTTTTGAGAAACCTAATTTCTCAAGATTGGTATTTAGGCAGTATATTACATATCCCAGTGTCCCAATAATTACAGGTATAAACTTGAACTTGTAATCTGAATAGAATAACTGTAGATTCCTCAATAGTTCAGCATAGGTATTTTCTTTTTCACTGATTTTTAGCCTTATCCTAACAGTATGTATGTATGCATGTGTGTGTGTGGGCAGGTAGGCAGGTAGGCAGGCAGGTAGGTAGGTAGGTAGTATGGGAAAAAAGTGTTGTGGCATACATAATCCTGGGAAGAACTGGTAAGGTGAGATCTTAGGATATTTTCTCCATAAAGGATTAAAGCAAAGTCATCGGATTTGAAACAGCTTCAATATAATTAGAGGATGAATAGATAATGAAATATATAACAAGAGAAATGAAAGAAACACTTTTGAGAGGAATGTTATAGACCAATCAATAGATGACCATGCTTTTGAAAAGGCAATAGAGTTACTTTCTCTTTCTCTCTCTGTCTCTCTGTCTCTCTCTCTCTCTCTCTCTCTCTAAAAGATATATTTGTCCATTGCAGTGGGCTGAAAGCAACACCAACTTGTGCAAACGGCTACGATTGATTGACATTATAATTACACCAATGCAACGCCTGACACGATATTCACTGTTGCTGCGTCGTATCAAAGAGACGTCAGTAGAAGAAAAACAAAAAGAGGATCTTGAAAAAATGGTAACTTTTAATTTTATCCTCCACATTTTCAATAAACATATTTCTAATTGCTCTTTGAATCATTTTCTTACAAACATCCCTTTTTACATGTATCTACCATTTTTACACATTTGCCATATGATAATTTTGTCCAGACCTTGATGGAATCAAACTAGGTCTTTCACTTCAGTGTTTACCATTTATTTTCCCTTCTATTACAAATACAACATCGACTTTCCAGACACTAATGGTCCAGAACCTCTCATAATCCACACTAATTTACACTCACTTGTATCTTCTACAAATTTCTTTATAAATCTCACAGAGAGACATAAGCAGCAGTGTTACGATTAAGCAGTTGTTTACTGTCAACTTAATGTGACAGACCCATTAAGGGAATCATACTGCTGCTATTTAGCCCTAGGAAGCTCGACCGATTCCTGTTGGCCTTGACACATTTCCTGTGTCCTTATATTTGTGAAGGGGAGACAAGCCTCCCCACCCAGCCTAGTCTGCATTCAGGGACATGTTTCTGAGTCATTGCTCGTCATCAGCCTGAAGTAGCCGACCAGCTGGCTGGCTGAAAAAGCATGTCTAGCCTTCACAAATATATATATTTTCAGTGAAAACACATTCACTGGTTACAAAATTAGAAATGATCTAATTATAAATCTCACAGAGAGACATATGCAGCAGTGTTACAAATAGTTATTACACTGTTATTTGCTCATTTTAATATTAACCCTTCAGTATTCAGATTACTCTGCCAAATGTAATGCTTAGTTATTCACATTGTTGATGTGATTATTTATTTTTACAATAACATTTTAGGGCAGGTGAGAGAGCCTGGATCTGGCCAATTTGAACATAAAACAGATAGAATATTTTGGCCGGTTTAAATGCAAAAGGGTTGAGCACTCTACTGTGAACCCAGTTTTAGGGTCAAGAGGACTGAAGCAAACAGAGTTATGTTCTTGCCCAGGCTCTACCTAATGGCTATAGAAATAAACCTAAGGTGTATTTCTCTTAAGTCATAAGAGGTCATTAAGAATTGGTCATACTCTTATCAAGCCAACTTCTATCATATGTATGATTCTTAACTCTTTCGCTACCATATTTCTGTTGAAAATACATTGTCTTTGTTTCAATTAATTTTGAAACTTAAGAATTTATTCAAATAACTGTCAAGCTGGCAAAATTGTTAGTACATCGGACAAAATTCTTAGCAGCATTTTGTCTGTCTTTACATTCAAATTCTGCCAAGGTGAACTTTGTCTCTCATCCTTTGGGGGGAGGGGGTTTATAAATTAAACACCAGTTGACTACTGGGGCAATGTAATCAACTAACCCTTTCCTCCAAAATTTCAGGCCTTGTTCCTATAACAGAAAGGATTATTAGGCTGGTGTTTTGAAATGGAAGGGTTTAGATAGCTATAAAGCAGGAAGTTTATATTATAGAACCAGGAGTGCTCTCAGGCAGTTTGGTATCAAAAGGTTTAAGCCATGAGAGGGAAACTGGGGCTTAGCTCAAGTTTCACAACATTGTGCATAAAAGAGATATAATTCCTCTGGATAGGATACCAGACTATTACAGATGATATGTAGAAAATGTATTCGTTCAGAAACTCAAAGAAATATTGGTTGTAAAAATGAAATAGCAGCCAATGATATGATGCCTCAGTATTTTATCCATTCATCTATCGCATTTTTACTTGGAATAGCTGTAGCAGTAAGTTTTGAACTTGTGACTGTGTGATCAGTAATCCAACACTTTAACCTCACCGCAATTGCATCTCGAAATATTTTGTATTTACATTTATAAGTGCAGGCGTGGCTGTGTAGCAAGAAGTTTGCTTCCCAACCACATGGTTCCGGGTTCAGTCCCATTGCGCACCTGTGTTAGATAACAGATCTGATTCCTATTTATTTCCTATTTATTTAGGAATGTTCTTTCAAAGAGCAAAGACATCATGATGTAAAATATCCAAACCTCAGATCAATTTTGATCAATCAAAACTATGATCAATAGCCTTCCAGGACAATATTCTCCTATGTGTTCTGATTTTAGTAGATGTGAATTGAGGAAGACTTGACTGCTATTTCTAGCAGGTTAAGCAATCTCTTTGAGACTATCTTCTTGTTGATAGTCCAAGATGGTCTTGAGAAAATTATAAGTTATTCCAGCTATAACCATCCAAGAATTTTTATTTGAGTTCATATATTGAAACTAAGACATTTTATTGTGGTAGACATTTTAACTATCTAACACACACACATACACTTTTGTATTTTATCACGTTCTTTTCCTTATACTTTACTGTATAAACTGTTGAGGCTTTTTGTTATAAATTTACCTCCTTGTCACTGACACCCATTTTAATATAGATAAGAGTATGCAATATCAATGAACAAGTCATAAATGATTGATGGTATATGCTACTTGCTATTGTATTGTTTATCAAAGTACATAATATATTAGCAAACAGAGGCATTGCAAGAGTGGAGTCATTCCCCCCGCTTTCTTGATGCAGGTGCAAAGGGGTGAAAAATTTTCTTTGGCTTATCATACCTGTTAATTAATGCTCATGGAAATGTGTTTATAATATCTTTGAACTTCTGACCCACCTACTCTGGGTACTGAGAAATCTTGTTATACCACTGGTAGCAAATGGCATTTATCAGTGATACCCAGCCTTTTCACTACCAAGGACTCCTTATATTTAAATGAGTTGTCCCATAGACCCCTGGATATTGAAAGGTCTGTCAGCTTAACATGATCACAGACCCCTAGTACTACCACTGTGGACCACAGATTGGGAACCACTGGCATATATTATTCTTATAGATATGCTATAGGAAAAAATATACCATAAAAATGTATGCATAATACACTACCATTATCATCATCAATCTTTAACATCCACTTTCCATGCTGGCATGGGTTGGACGGTTTGACTGGGGACTGGCAAACCAGTAGGTTGTGCCAGGCTCCAATCTGATCTTGCAAGTTTTCTACAGCTGGATGCCCTTCCTAATGCCAACCACTCGTTAGCATGCCGGGAAAAATACTTGGCGGTATTTCGTCTGCTGTTACATTCTAAGTTCAAATTCCGCTGTTCAAATTCACCTTTGCTTTTCATCCTTTCAGGGTCAATTAAATAAGTCCCAGTTACACACTGGGGTCAATTACATTGACTTAATCCCTTTATCTGTCTATGTTTGTCTCCTCTATGTTTATCCCCCTGTGGGCAATAAAGACATATATATATATAAGCACCATCCGAACGTGTTTGTTGCTAGGCCCACCTTACTGGCTCCAGTGCCGGTGGCACGTAAAAAGCACCAAACAATCGTGACTGATGCCAGTACCCACTGACTGGCTCCTGTGCTGATGGCACGTAAAAAGCACCATCTGAACATGATTGTTGCCAGGCCCGCCTTACTGCCTCCTGTGCCAGTGGCACATAAAAAACAATCACTACACTCTCGGAGTGGTTGGAGTTAGGAAGGGCATCCAGCTGTAGAAACTCTGCCAGACCAGATTGGAGCCTGGTGCAGCCACTGCCTCTCCAGACCTCAGTCAAACCATCCAACCCATGCCAGCATGGAAAACGGACGTTAATCGATGACAATGACGATGGCAACAGATATGTTACTAAACCTCTTCAACTTTGTGTTGAAAATTTAATTAAAACTCATATCAAATTTGCTTATTAGAAATATTGCCACAAAAGGGTTTAATTAACAAAATAAATCTGTTATGATGCAACTATCTGTTATAGTATAATTATTTGTTATAAACTTATTTTACTTTCATTACCAGATCCAGACAGTGGAGAATTTTGTCAGTGATGTGAATCTCATTGTTGGCGAAAAACGAGAAAGTGATAAGTTAAATGCAATTGCTTCTCGGATTGAATCTTATGAAGGTTGTGAAGCTCCCAATGAAGAATGTGTTAAGGTAATTTAACAGGATTTTTATTTTATTGCATTTTTAATCATGGTTGTCTGGTTAAGAACTTTGTTTTGCAGCCACATTGTTTTGATTGAGTCCCATTGCACAGTATCATGGGAAAATATATTGTACTGTAGCTCCAGGGCTGACCAAAGTTCTGTGAGTGGATTTAGTTGACAAATAGAAAAAATCAGTCATGCATGTGTGTGTGAGCATGTGTTTGTGTCTTTCTGTCTTCTGTCTGTCTCCCTTCTTGTCTTGGCATTGTGAGCGAATTCTAAACAACTATCACTGTCATATAAACAATGTCATTTGTTCTCAAGTTCCATGAAAAAATGTCAGGACTTGGAAACAAGTGAAGCTTAGCAGCAAGAAGATGGGAATTTGTTATGTAATTTTTTTAATATGTAAAGACCCACAATGTTGCTTATCTCTGCTAAGGTCATATATCTAGAACAGAATTTGAAGAAATTTTGTAAGCAAACACCAAACTCTACTTCCATAAAACAGGCAGGTTAACATTCCTGTATACTAATTATACTGTTTATGGAACAGTGAACATCTACAGAGACATATAAATATACAACCTTTACTCAAATACTTTTGTGAACATCAAAGCACAAGAGAAACAACTTCCTATACTAACAAAGCCATGACATACCTGACTAATAGCCCAAACTTTTACAAATGAAAACAAGAAATACCTTAAATAATAACTGCAGCAAGTAAAGAATTGACCAGCTTAAACCCACCACCTACTTTTGTAAAATAAAGTTGACACATACAATTGCTAAGGGCCTAAATACTGGACTTTATACCTTTGACCTTTATGTTGTCAGAGCAAAAAGATTCAATCCAATAATACCAACAGTAACAAAAATTCTGTCACACCTTGTGCCTACCCAACAAAAGAGAAACACCTACAGGCTTGTTTATATAGTTCTACATGCATGAATGAATTCTAAACAATAACAGTGCCATCGGTCAATGCCAGTCGCCCCTGACTGGCTCTCATGCCAGTGACATGTAAAAAAGTACCATGCATATGTGGCCAATGCCAGTGCCCACTGACTGGCTCCTGTGCTGGTGGCACATAAAAAGCATCATCTGAACATAGTCAATGCTAGTACCCCCTGACTGGCTCCCATACTGGTGGCACATGAAAAGCACCATCCAAACGTCATCGGTGCCAGTGCTCCCTGACTGGCTCCCATGATGGTGACACATAAAAAGCACCCACTACACTCTCAGTGTGGTTGGTGTTAGGAAAGGCATCCAGCTGTAGAAACCTTGCCAAATCAGATTGGAGCCTGGTGCAACCCCCAGCTGGCCAGTTCTCAGTCAAACCATCCAACCCTTGCTAGCATGGAAAGTGGATGTTAAATAATGATGATGATGATGATGATGAACATCACCCCAAATTTAATCAATTCAAATTTTTCCAAAACGCTTTTCCATATCAACCAGCCGTAAAAATTTAATTCCCACCTTAAACCCACACACCCAAAGATGATTTTAACTCAACAAAGACTATATAAAGACAAGTCTAACTATAATGCATCACATTCCAACTATGGCTTAGCTGGCCAAAACTTCAAAATCACTGTCAACAGCATTCTTGTTTAGGAATAATATATTTGTACTCTACAAAAGTATAGAGTAATCCACCAGATTAATGTAAAATTGTTTTTATTATAAATGAACATAAAAACAAGCATTAATACATATATATATATATATATATATATCCATCCACACGCTCTCATATACACGCATGTGCACCTTCGTTTTGGGATCACCACTACTTTATTATCTTCCCTTCTTCTTAGCTCTCTTGTCTGACCACCTCTGTCTGGCCATCGCCATGATTGACTGCTAGCCACTAAAGCTTTTTTATTCTCTCTCTGTTTATTTTCTCGTATTCCTTTCTGTTGAAGAGCATAAGCTCAAAACATAAAAGACTTTCTCACCTTCCCGAGCATTAAACTAATACACCTGTTTGTTGTTTACACACCTGTCTTCGTCTTTTGTTTTCTTGTAAATTCCAACTATATATATGTGTGTGTGTGGTGTGTGTACACATCTTTGTTTCCCTTTGTCTTGACTAAGTGTGACAGTTGTAAATTAATGTCACTATCGTACAAACTGTGTTATTCAATTGCAGTATTTTGCAAAAATAATACTGGCCATTGAGAAATATGACAGGAAGAGCATCCAGCTGTAGAAAATCTTCCTTAGCAAGCATGGAAAAGTAGGTGTTAAAACGATGATGATGAAATGATATCTATATATAAATTCTATCTGATTGTTTATTTTCAGCTTTTGAATCATTACAATCAAAAATTTACCCTTACATCACAAATGCCAAATTACCTTGCCAAACAAAGCCGCTGTTTGCTGCACCACTGTAGCATGAAGTTTAAAGATTCTACAGTCCGGGTAAAATTTTGCTTATTTTATAAATTGTTATCGCATTGTTACAGTTAATTTTGTCTTTTTAATTGTTGCATTTTTCTCTCTTACTTTAATCCCTCTTGCCTGAACATAAAGCTGCCTCCCTTTCTACTATAGTCTTACCCTGTTAAAGGAAAAAAGCACCCTGTACAGGGTTGTCTACTTTCAGCTTTTGAATGGCTACACTTAAAGGATCTTTTTTTTACCTTTTCTCCTTTTCTTTAATGCCTTTCAAGTTATCTGGCAATCTCATTAGTGCCAATGGTGTGAAAAAAGAAGCATCCAGTAAACTCTATAAAGTGGTTGACATTAGGAAGGGTGTTTGGCCATAAAAAGTATGCAAAACCCGACATCAGAGCATGAGACAGTCTTTGAACCCATTGCATCCTGCCAAACTACCCAGCCAATACCAGTGGATGTTAAGTAATGATGATGATGATAATCACTATTATTTTTAGAAAGAGTTGGTGGTGATGATGATAATGTTGAAATTACATGAGAAATGCTTAAAGGAGAGAGTTAAAATGTGATAATATTTTAAAATTTTGCTGTCTTTCATTCATAAAAGGTTTTATAGATTTATTTGTAGCCACTAGATTTAATTTTTCCAAATTCTAGAAACTACAAACTGAAGAGAGATCTTCTATGTAGTCATTTAAAGTGCTAAAAAGAGCTGCTAGATCTCTCTAAAATCACAACCACTTGTTTTAGAAAAGAGAAAAGACATGTAGTCTTAGATACATCATAATTGAGAAAGACAAAAGACATGATGATCATGGATAAATTGACTCCTAGATCCATATTAACCCTTTTGTTGCTCTATTTATTTTGAGATGTTCTGTTTCATTCAATTACTTGGGTTTTGTTGAAACTCCTGGAGTCTTGCATGCATAGTGGGCTTGCTGCCTGCAGCCTACAGTACCATGCTATCTGTTCTTTTCAACTATCCTGATTATTGTGTTTGTGCCAAGAAGGCAAACCTTTTGAAAAAGTTCTACGGGGCACTCTATTCCAATTTCCTTGATATTCCTCTTCATGTTTTCTGACACTTTCCCCAAGGACCCAACAATAATCAGCACTATCTTCACATTAGGTTGACTTTGCCTTTCATCCTTTTGGGGGTCGATAAATTAAGTACCAGTGAAACACTGGGTCAATGTAATCAACTTATCCCTTCCCCAAAAATTTCAGGCCCTGTGCCGATAGTGGAAGTGATTATTATTACCATTTCTTGATGTTTCCTATTACTATCCCCAACGACCAGGCAAAAATTGGCACTATCTTCACATTATTATTATTATTATTTATTGTTGTGCTGGTGGTGTTGAATACCATGCAGCAAGAACTAAGTCTCCAGTAATCTTACTCTACACACAGTGTGGTTTCAATCCTCCACTGGAGTCCTTTCACAATTTCCCATTTCTTCCAAAGTTTTGTATGTAGCCATGTTGTGGCACCACTTTGAAGGGTCTTAATCAAACAAATTACCCCTACTACTTAGATTTTTTTGTTTGTTTGCTTTTTTTAAAGTCTAGTATTTATTCTATCAATCTCTTGCTGAACCACTAAGTTATGGGGATGTAAACAAACCCAATACTGGTTATTAAGTGGTAGTGGTGTATGAGTCACTATAACTTTTGAGACATGAAATGGGGTTGTTGTTAAAACAGAAAAAAAAATGATGTGGGACAGGAATTGTTATACTAAAGCTTTTTGTTTTGTTCTCCCAGCAGCAAGATGTCGAATGTTATCTTTTCACTGACCTTCTGCTTATATGCAAATTGAAAAAACTTAATGATCGTCTGAAAGTATTGAAACCACCAATTAGAGTTGATCAAATTAGCCTTGCAGAACTCAAAGACAAAGGTAAATTTGCATTTTCATTGATTTTTTTTTTCTTAATGCCCCCTTTTTTATTGGATTTTTCAATAACCTTTTTTTTTTGTTTTTGTTTTGTTTTATCTTGTGATTAACATTTGTGAGATTATTATTTTTACAATTCCATTAATTATTGAAATCTAGTGAAAATTCCTCTTGAATTAATGAATTTTTCCAACTTTGAAAAGTATGATTACCATATTTGACGGTATGAAAGACAAATAGGTATAATAGATACACCCCAATTTCAACAGTGTGCATATTCTGGAAAAATGTTTTTAATGTATTAAAGCTTATGAAAGGCCCAACTTTGCATATAGGTCCTGGGGTGATTTTTTTTTAAAGACATTTTGTTTCTGAACAAATGGTGCACCTTATTTGTGTTATGTCATCAGATTCAGTATGTTGACGTTGATCTTATTTTAGTTATTGTTAAGGCGGCGAGCTGGCAGAAACGTTAGCACAACAAGCGAAATGCTTAGCAGTATTTTGTCTGCCACTACATCCTGAGTTCAAATTCTGCCGAGGTCAACTTTGCCTTTCATCCTTTCGGGGTTGATTAAATAAGTAACAGTTACACACTGGGGTCGATATAATCGACTTAATCCGTTTGTCTGTCCTTGTTTGTCCCCTCTGTGTGTAGCCCCTTGTGGGCAGTAAAGAAATAAGAAACGTTAGCACACCGGGTGAAATGCTTAGTGATATTTCATCTGTCTTTACGTTCTGAGTTCAAATTCTGCTGAGATCGACTTTGCCTTTCATCCTTTCGGGGTCAATAAATTAAGTACTAGTAGCGTACTGGGGTCGATCTAATCAACTGGCCTCCTCCCCACAAATTTCAAGCCCTGTGCCTTGAGTAGAAAAGAACATTTTAGTTATTGTTGTTGCTTAGCTCTAGGTCAACCTTGAGCCTGGAGACCTTACCTCAAAGACATTCCAGCTGTAACTATTGCATTTTTATATCATCATCATCATCATCATCGTTTAACGTCCGCTTTCCATGCTAGCATAGGTTGGACGATTTGACTGAGGACTGGTGAAACCGGATGGCTACGCCAAGCTCCAATCTGATCTGGCAGAGTTTCTACAGCTGGATGCCCTTCCTAACACCAACCACTCCAAGAGTGTAGTGGGTGCTTTTACATGCCACCGGCACGAAGGCCAGTCAGGCGGTACTGGCAACAGCCACGCTCAAAATGGTGTATTTTATGTGCCACCTGCACAAGAGCTAGTCCAGGGGCACTGGCAGAAATCTCGCTCGAAAGTCCTTACACATGCCACGGGCACAAGTGCCAGAAAGGCGACGCTGGGCACAGGTGCCATCACGATTTCAGAGACATTATCCAACATTTCCTTCCTTTTTCAAAATAATAGGGTGTGATTTGGTGGAGATTTGGCTGCTATTTCTAGCTGATTGAGAGCCAGTTTCAGTTCATTGTTAAAGTAAATTCATTATGTTGATATCACTAATGCTTTTGATTGAGAAAGGCCTAAATGTTACACAATCTTGAAATGTCTTCCTCTTGCATTTTTGGTTTTGTACTTAAGAAATAATCAAAATCAATTACTTATTATCGTTAGTACAGTCCTTTCATATGTTAGTTGTTGTTTAAGGTTGTGGAACCAGTTTTAATTGTCAGCTACGATTTCACTTTTGTGAGTGCAGAACTACAAAAAAAAAACAAAAAAACAATGTTCTGTGTAAATGTCTCAATCCATCAACTGTTTGTTCTTTTTCCTTTAATTTGTGGTCTCTGAAAGGATTCCGGATTTGTTTTTTAATTATATGTATAAAACACAAAGGCATTCATCACACTAGCAACAAGAGCTAGGCTGAAATCAGTGTCATGTAATTAAAATAAATTGTTGCCTCATTATGTATGAATATAACCAGACTGAGAAGAGGGTCTGCAGAGGTCATGGGTACTGTCCCTCCACTCTTAGCTAACATATCAACAAAGCAAAAAAAAAAAGTAAAGAAAAAAAAGAATTGTAGTTTATCATTCCAAACATTGTATATAAAATCTCAATCTCCACTGCATGAAACCCCACTCCCAATTCATATTTTTATCAGTTTAGATTTCAGAGTTGTCTGCCTTGACTTTTTTAACAAAAATCATCATCATTGTCATTTTTATGTTTGTTTTTTTTCCTTGTTGACACAAGTTAGACAAGCCTTCTTCAGGAGATACTCTATAAACAGATGCCTTTCCTGTCACCAACCTTTACTTGTCAAAACAAGGACACACTCACATACACATATGATGACTTATTTCAGTTTCCATCTGCCTAATTCATTCACAAGGTTTTGGTCAGCCCAGGGCTATAACATTCAAATAGTCAATGGCATTAATAATGCCAAGTGTATAACTCATTAATTATGAAAGTCTTGGTGAAACCTTCAATCTAAACGAGTGTTTGTCATTTTTTTACCCTTACATAACCCTTAAAATAAATTACGTCTCAAGGTAGCCCTACACAAAAAAAAATTATATACCATATCTTACTCATATTTTTTCATCATAGTTCACATGGTAAATATCATATATATATATATATATATATATATATATATATATATATATATATATATATACAAGTATACAAGATATGGGGGGTTTAGTTCACAGGTGATCTAGATGATTAGGTACGCTAGGTAAGTGCTGTAACGGATTACTAGGGCTCCAAGGTTATAGCTGAAACAGTAGTTATGGAGCCATTGAAAATTTCCGATGCAGCAGATATATAATTATTAAAGAGGACAACAAACATTAAGGCAAGGCAAACATCTCAAGTCATATGCATTGTTATTATTGGAACAAATTCAAAGTCTTACAGCTGTTTCTGGAATATCCCCGAGTATGGGATATTCCATCATCAGAGACAAATAGGGAAAAATAGGGAAAAATCAGAAGGGTATATATTAATGGAATGATGGCATAGAGGAAGGGAGTAAAGGAATAAGGAAATGAAGAGAGAGAGAAGAAAAAAGAAGCATAAAAGTTCATAGTTCAACTTTCCAATGTTGTAGAAACAAATGCATAAGTCTTCAGGTATAATCCTATGTAGATCCATGTGGATTAAAATCCTGATGTTGTAAACATCCAATAATAATAATGTATATGATTTGAGATGTTTGCCTTGCCTTAACATTTTTTTTTGTCCTCTTTAACAATATGTGTGTATGTGTATATATATATATATATATATATATATATATATATATATATAGGGTATCCATAAATTACAGACATCACTAAATAGTTATATTTTTTTGATAACATGACAGGTGAGATAGGATGATGTTTATATTACAATATTACAATAACCAATGTTGTGCATGTCTAGTAATATTACGATCATGAAATTAACATTAGCTTATCTCACTCTTTCTCATGGAATCCCTAAGGTTCCAGGGAACCCCAGTTGAGAAATACTGATCTAAACTAATCATTTCCATTTAGAAGATAGCAACAAAATATTTTACTTTACTACAATAATGGAAACCGAATTCAGTTAGATAATGTATTTGCCTTTTTTGTCTTGCAAAGTACTTGGTGACCCCATTGGTGATGGTGTCATGTAAAAAGCACCATCACTGGTGTGACATAAAAAGCACAGGTGCCAGTGCCATCTAAAAGGCACCTGGTATATTCTGTAAAATGGTTGGCATTAGGAAAGGCATCCAGCTGTAGAAACCATGCCAAAAACTGTCCAACACATGCCAGCATGGAAAACAGGAGTTAAATGATGGTGGCAGCGGCAGTGTAGACTCCTATCTCTGTTAGGTTTATTTTGAAATCTCTTGATTCTAGTTTCGGCTTCCTTAACTGGAATTTTTTCTCCAAATCTTCAACTAGGTATAGAATGTATCGTCTCAGAAATATGGAACATATTCATAAGGAAATTCCAGAATATGTAGGGCTTTAAAAAGGTGGAACCAATCATTGTCTCTCTTCACTGAATGTTATTTTTCCCTGTCAACATTATTGTAATTAGTGCAAAGCTTGTAGTGTTGAACACAAGAATAATGAGGCAAGAATAGGCAAATGGGATGATGATAACTGAGTAGCATGTAACATGGGTCCAAGATATAGGGGGCAGAAGTCATTAGAGTTGTAGTAGAAAAGGCTACTGTACATTTGCATCCCCCACCACCACCAAGTAGATCGACAGAGAAGATATTTTCTATAAAGGTTCATTCATTCATCAAGTTGCTTACTCATCATCACCACTGCCACCACCTCCATGGTTTTCTTCTGTGACTGATTTTGGTATCTAAGTGTATCTGTTATCTTGTTCCTTTAAGTTGCTAATTACTAATTTCCAAGAATGAAAGCAGATATCCGTTTGGAGATTACCAATTAATATAGAGGAATTCTGTTATAGTGTTACATAACTTCCAGCAGTTTTAGGATTGGTCCCCAGTTAAGCAATCAACACCAACAGTTCCTTCTCTTATAGCTCCCTATTTCAGCACTATCGTCATAATTATCATTGTCACTGTCATCATCATCGTCAGTAGCAACAAGTTCTGGCAGTGCTAAGTAAAACTGAACCATTTATGTGATGAGTAGGTGTTTCAGTAAATAGCAAACGAAAGGAAGGAAGACCTTACATTCTTTGCTTCTGGTTACATAATATAATTGATAAAAGCAGGCATCCTGTGTATATGGTTTCTCTCCTGGTATCATCTCTCCACTCACTATCTTTAGATAGACATTTCCTCATTTCCAATCAGATTAGACATGCTTCATTTAAACATGGCATCATATTAACTTGTTTCTCATTCATCCAATTAACTCAGTTTTCTTCTTTGAATTTCAGGATCCATATTGGTGATACAAACAAATGATTACATTGTTCCTATAATGGCATTCATCCTCCATGCTGATTCTGCTTCTATAAAAAACTTCATCGAACATATTAACAAAGCAAAGGTAAAGGAGTTTCTCAGTCTGTGGACGAAACTAAGTCCTTCTTTCCTCAAGTCATTATCTTTACCTTAATGTTTTTATTATTCAATTGTAGATGATCAGGTCAGGTAGGTAAGAGTCCAATACGGTGTACTCAATATAAACTATACAAACACAAGACATAGAATGGGATAACCAGCAAGTTGACAGAAAAGAAGACTTTGCATGTGGCAGAATACACATACATAGTTAGTAGTAAGAACCACTATGAAATTAATTCTTTCATATGCTTGGAGGACTCTCTAGAAGTTGTTGATAGCTTCTATGACCTAGGTGACACTGTTAGTAGTAGTAGAGAATGTGCTTCGAATGTGTAGTAGCCTTTTCTACTGCTTCTATAATGACCTCTGCCCCTCAGAACTGACTGTGTTCAAACTACCTCCATTCAGGCATTTCCACCCTCTCTGCTTATCTTTCACTCATCACTCTTGGTGTGTTCAATGTCCCAAGCTCTGCATTAATCACTGTGCCCACTCCTCCTTTTCTCAGAATGTCAACCTTCTAGATTTTTATTTACACAGATTCAAAAGGGACATTAATAACACCAGTATCAGTGATCTAGGAAGACTTGCAAACACTACAGGCACTGCTCCTTGCTCCCAGACACAGCAACTAAAAAAAGGGAAAAGAGATTCTCTCTAGGAGAATCTCTTTTCCTTAATCCCAGTGCTTTATGGGTTAAGAGTCACCCTGCATCTGCATATGTTCATATGAGCCTGGGAAAGTTGTTTTGTGGAAGATTACCAGTTATTCATGCATGAAAGTCCTTCTTCTCTACACCACTGATGTGTATCAAAGGGAAAAGACCATCAACTTAAACTGATACAGCTTGGCACCAGTCTTGTTGTTGCAGACACTGGTGTCAAGACTTTATTATGATTAAAGTCTTATAATCATATTTAAATAGATGACAAAGACTAGAAAAAACTATACAAATACATCAACTGCTCCTTTTGTCACTAGTGTCCATATAAAATTTTCCTCGAGAGAAGGTGGAAGTACTTCCACTTTGGGGAGGACTATTCTTGAGTAAAATACATAGCTCCAAAAAAAACAAGGGGGTGTGGTCCACATTCTTTACGTCTGCCAAAGATTTCAGGTAGTTAGTTGGTTGAATTCACTTTTTACTGAAAGAGACTTGATCAATAAAGGTTGAAAAACAGCTTATTAAAAAAATAAAAAAACTGATAAAATCTTTTCACTCTTCTAATTGTTCTACCTCATCTAGGCATTAAATTTTCATTTTTAGTCAATGTCCTTCTTATCACAAGTCTTATAATCATTGCAATAAATAGATTTGCTGTGACAAAGTAATTTTTTTTTTTTTTTTTCAGCTCTTGTTTAATGAAGCTAACCAACCTGTTCGACATCAGCTATACCAAACCATAGGGGACATTAAAACTTCTCCAAAAATACAATACCGAAGTTCATTCCAGGAAGGAAAATATGATAAATTTACTGATCCTTCTCCTTCCCCAAAGTTTCATGAGAAAAGCCGACCAAACTCTTTCTCTTTTACCAAACAAAAGCTTCAGAACAGCACTTCTGAACAAACAATGATAAGCCCACTTATTGTCTGTGAAAGTCCATCTCCAGAAACACAAACAGGTTCTTCTCTTCTGCTGCCAACCTCAGAAATGAAGACAAGCCATTCAATGCCATCTTGTGCTAGTTCTGACTGGCTTTCACGAGGAGTTGCAGAAGAGACAAAATGTAAATCAGAAAGAAAACGCAAGACTGAAAAACGGTACAATACTGCTGATTCTATCCAAGAACTTAAAAGAAAAGAACATCCTGATAATACTATTCATAAAAGATTCTCATGGAACTCAGGTTCAACTCATAAAGAGAATCGACAAAGTCTCTACAAACATGTAAGTTCAGACAGTATCCGCAGTTCAAGCGGAGTGAGTTCAACTTGCTCTTCTCATTTGAGTCCTGATCATGAAAACAATGAAAATGAAGAAGAAACAACTCCAGTAAATGTTCCAGAAGAACCATTGCTGACTGAACCAAATGAGAACTATTTAACTCTTAACACAGAAAACAAGAGTCTATCAAAGTCTATGCCTGATATAGCTGCTCTTCTACATGATGTGTGTCCAAGTGAAATGAAAGATGGTATTTCCTCTGTAGATATCACAGGTCTTGATGTGAACTACGAAGGCTTAAACCATACGCAGGTTCTGGTTATTAAAAAATACCTCCTATTGAACAGCAATAATGAATCGTAAGTTAATATTTTATTTTATTTTATAAAAATCTTAACTGCATTAAACAAACTTGATATAAAAATGCCAATTCATCTTTATTGTAAGAAGACATTGTCTTGTAAGCTACTTAGCAACCTTACTAGTGCCAATGCTATGAAAATAGTACCCAGCGCACTCTATAAGGTGGTTGATATTAGGAAGGGCATCTTCCAGCCATAGAAACCATGCCAAAGCTGACACTAAAGTTTGACACAGTCAAAAATGATTGGATTCCATCAAACCATCCAAACCATGACAGCATGGAAGATGGACATTAAATGATGATGATGATAGTGGTGGTGATGGCAGCAACAGCTTAGTTGAGGAAGTTAAGTATTTAGTGTATATTTTTACTTCCAAGGTTTGGAAGGTGGAGAATTGGTAGAATCTCCTGAGGTCACCATTGCCTTTCACCCTTTTAGGGTCAATAAAAGAATACCAATCTGCTATGGTGGATTAGTAGAACTATTAGAAGGTCAGGCAAGATGCTTTGCAGTGTTTTTTCCTGTTGTTTGTGTTTTGACAGCAGTGTCTGCAACAACAAGACTGGTGCTAAGTTGTATCAGTACAAGTTGTATCAGTACAAGTTGACAGCCTTTTCCCTTGGATACTGTTATGTCTCAAGCTACTGCTATCTAGCACCTTCGGATGATCTCTACTCAACCGCTACTCGACTGCTACTCAACACTCCCACCATGGCCAGACTACCTCTATTTATATGTCTTGGGAGATCCTACTTCTTCGACAGCGGTGGTCTACACAACAGATACACATCAGTGGTGTAGAGAAGAAAGACCTCCATTCATGAACAACTGCAAGTCTTCCACAATACAACTTGCTCAAACTCATATGTACATGTGCAGATGCAGGGTCACTTATAAGGGACAGAAACCCTACAGAGTTTAAACTTTGTTGTTGTTCAGCCTTAGGTCAGCAATGCTTGAACAGCTCTATAATCAAAGGTGTTTTACTGTTATTGTACCATCTTTGAGTCCTTCATTTTTAAGATAATTGCTTGTGATTCAAGGTAAATTTAGCTGCTTTTTCTAGCAGCCTAATGAACACCCATTGGCATATTTGGGGTTTGCTACATAAATAGGCCTCTAAGGATTTTTTAACTAAAGGTAATTAAAAAGGTTTGTCGTGTTTCTTATTTCAAAAGTTATGTCTCAATTTTGATTCAGCATTATGTTTTAAAATAAAATCTATTTCTAATGAATTTTAAATCAATTAACTTAATTTGTTTTTCCAATTCTGTAATTTCAGGGAAGTGTGACATTGACTTTGAGATAACAAGTTATAAATGGTAAACCAACCAGAAGATAATGAGACCAGTCACTGATATTTTCTTTCAGTCACCTTCAGATCTCTACATTTTTTGACACAAAACATCTTTGACTGCTTCAGTTGCTTTCCTTCAGTGGCATTCACCACTACTCTAAGGCAGCCACCAAAGCTCCAACTCCTCATTGAGTTAGTTACTACATTGGAGGCAGCCACTATCACCACCACTTCCTTTCCTCATTGAAGCAGTTACTAAACAGAGGCAGCCACTGCCACCACCATCATCACTGCACTTTATTGAAGCATTTACATACTCATGGGGGCAACTGTACACTCATGAAGGCAGTCCTCAACTTATACTCTCTTTGTCTCTTGTTCTTGAGTCTCAAATATATTCTACATTAAGTTTTTCGATTGAGTTAACGTATCTCTGAAAACCAAGAGATTCTTTGTTAAATTACTCATTATCTAAACTGTAAGTTTGCTTATGTATGCATGTATGTATTTATTATCGTGAATTACTCTCCAGTTAGACCAGTGACTAGCAGAAAACCAGGAAACAAGTCACAATTCCCATCATGTGTTTCAACAGTTCCACATAATTTGTGTGTTAAAAAAAAATACTCAAAAAACATCACCAATGCAAAGTTATTCTGAAGAACACACATATTTGGCAGAAAATGGTATTCTTTTAATCCAGACAGTATATTTATTCGGTGAAACAGTTGTAAAGCAACATAGGAAGAGTGGATATCTTTGAACAACTGGTATCCCAAACTTCTGTGTCATACCATGTCATTTACCATCCATGATGTTGTGGAAGATAAAGTTAGTACCCTTATTCTGAAGCTGTTAACCAATCACATTCATACAAACCGTTATGACTCATTAAGTATCTTCAAAATACCATGACTTTTTGTTTTCTTTATTTTTTGATTTTAATATTATTATAAATTGGTCCAGTACCAAGCTTGTTTCACTTTATTTCTATTACTAGAAATATCAAATGTGGAAGTCTGTAGGGTTTCCACCAGCCAAACCCACAATGATATCCTAGTTTTTAATTCCTACTACCCAAAATATATATCATTTGTACAAACAATAATCCAGTTATATAACAACATGTTTAAAGTGAATTACAACTGTATGTTTACATTTAAAGTAAGCAGTATGTTTGAAACTGATTAAGTTATATATTTAGTTCTAATTCCATAACTATACTAACCTCTTTAGACATACTACCTGCTAATAGTTACAGTATCATTTATACCTATACTATCTTTTTGATATATATATTATGCTATCGTCACTTATTGTATCTCCCAGTACTATATTCTATAGTGATTCTATCAATTTTAACTGTACTATATTTTATAATTTCAGCTATAAGCTATGTTATCGTCTAACACTACACTTAATGTGGTAACAGCCATTTATTGGTTGTAAAATTAATTCATTGAATCACTCATATGTCTTAAGTTCAAAATTAAGTTTTGACTTTACCTAGTAAAAGCAAAATAGTTGAGTGGGTAAGACAGACTACTGGCCCATCAAACATGAGTTCAGATCCACTGTAGCTATTTCAATGTATTTCTGGGATAAGATACTTTATTCATGTGTACATACCTCCGGTTACCACACTGAATATTAAATATCTAGATTTCCAGAAAACATTTCTTGTGATAGACTGTAATCTTTTCCAGGAGAATTTTTTTTAGTTCAGCTTACATATATTATAGTTAATCACTAACCCTGGTTGTTGTTGTTGTTGTAACACCCATACTAGCCCTGGTTGATCTCAGTATGAAAGAATTAAAACATATCTATTTACATTACAAAGTTTGAGCTTTGGAGATAGAAATATTGTGAATTTGTATCCCATTTCTGGTGTTGTAACATGCAATGGGTATGACACCAGATTTATGTAACATGCAATGGGTTAAGACACAAAACTTCTCTTTCAGTGGTTTTATGATATGTCATGAGTAAGATATCAATTTTACGTTCCATTTCCTATGTTGTAATATGTCTGGGTAAAACACAATTTATATTCCCCCTCTGAGGCAATTCCTTGAGTAAAGCATTGTATTCTTCCTGCTCCAATTACTAAGCAATGAAGAAGTGAGAACTTTGGTTGGTAGTGTTCATAATTTACCTCTTGGTCTTCAGTGGACAAAATGCTTAACCTATTTAAAAAGAAGATAGGCATTGTATCATTGTAATAATAGCTGTTGAAGTATTCCAATAACCTTCTTGATTTAAGAGGACCAATAATCTGACTTTTACTTTATATACATATTTTTTAATCTGTTCAAAATATAAAGTACATTGATATTAAAATAGACATCAGCATGAATTATAAAATTATTGTTCGGGGAGGGTAAGAAAAATCCGGTAACACAGGTGATATAATGTCACAGATAAAGGTGTTTATTGCAGAGATTGAACTCTTGATTTTCAGCCAATATCCCTGCACCTTAGATACTTTTTGTCAAAGGAAGAATGGCATAGACAGAATCTTTTCTTTTTTGCTTTTTTAGTACCTTCAAAACTGATTTGAGGAAGGGAAGAAAACCAGACACCTGCCCAAATGTTTACAACAGAGTAAACTCCATTAAAGTTACTCAAGAGTCAGGTATGGGTATCAAACTGAGTGACTGATTGAGTATGTCAACCCAGAACAAGGACAATACTTCTGATGAGTGTCCATATAGTTTCCATCTACCATTTTTATTCACAATGTTTTAGTTGACTCATGGCCATAATGAAAGACATTTGATTAAATGTAAAGCTAATATCTATTTGAAACCTAGAACAATCAAGTAATGACACTAAATTACTGGTATCTATTCTGGAGGTCAATTACCGGTATCTATTCTCAGAGGTCATAGGCATGGCTGTCTGACTAAGAAGTTTGCTTTCCAGCCTTGTGGTTTTGAGTTCAGTCTCACTGCATCCCACTGCATGGCACTTTATGCAATATAGGCCCAGACTTGATCAAAGCCTCATCAGTGGATTTGGTTGATGGAAACTGAAAGAAACCTATTGTATGTATGCGTGTGTGTGTTTGCTCATCATTGTGTCCTTCGTTTCCAGGCTTTTGTGAAAATCCATGGGGGAATATTACATTGCTTCAAAACAGGCAATGGTCAGCAACAGGAAGGTCATCCAGCCATAGAAAATTTGCCCAAACAAATTTCATTTGACCCTGGAAAAGTGGGCATTAAATCAATGATGATAATGAAAGAAAGGAAAATCAAAATCTAGTGATTTACTATCACCATAACATAAAGGTATAACACTCACATATATAGCCATGTGGAGGTCTCTGTACAGTCATTCAACTTGCTGGAAATCTCCTTCGGAATAAACCATATTTTTTAGATACATTGGATAATGTAGTCTGGATACATTGTGTCTAAAAAAAAAAGATTGGATGATCATTATTGGACTGTTTTTGGTTATAGTTTTGCTTGATCAAAGCCGACCTAAAGATAACAGCAACTACAATGTCCTTAAGCTAGCATGGAAACTTCTCTGTCGTACATTGACCTCTAAGAAATAACAACCAAATCACCCTCAAAATTCCCCCTCCCCTCACTTCCATCATAGATTTGTCCATTTTGAGATGACATGAGATTATTCAACCACAATACCTTCTGCAACATGGGAGCAGATTTGTGCTGTTTTTCATCAATTTAGATTTGAAAGGTCACTGTGTTTTAAAGATTAGTTTTTGTAACACCAATTTGTACTTTTACTTTAACAATGATATATTTTATTGTCTGCGGTTTACACATACACACATACCCAGATAGAGTAGTATGTTCTGAATTTGATAAAGCATTATATGACACCAGGTCTATTAGCCAATAGTCTAGTCTCCTTATAATTCAATTATTCTCAAGAATGTCGCAAGTACTGTCCTTCTTCTTCTGATTGAGTCATAAAAGACAATTTTATTGCCTCATAAGGAATTTTAGGATGGTTTTTTTTTTAGGAAGTACCTATGCGAGAAGTCATGCTAACAAAGACACAGTAAGAAGTGTTAAGATTAGATCTAAGGATAGTAGGATCCACTGTTATATGTATAATGAAATGACTATGACAGTTTCAAATGATTAATGCCTATTGTTATACTAAAACTTATCTATGGCAGAATTGTTTCAACATTGCATAAAATACTGTATTAGTTATGGCACTTTATATTCTGAGTTCAAATCTAGTTTATCAACTTTCCTAGGTTGATTAAATAAGAACTTATCAAGTACATGTAGGACCCCTGTTGGTTAATATTGGCCATATGTCTGGACATATATGTGAAGAATATTTTGAAGAAGACTGGCAGTTACCTAGGCATGCAAGTTTTCTCTCCTTTCTACTAATGTTTATCCACCAACTTAGGTCACTACAGCTTGGCCCCAGTTTCCTCACTGATATTAGCCTCAGAATGCAAAGACACTATGAGGCATCTCACATGACCTTCTAATAGTTTTAGTTTGGCTAGGTAGTTAGAGCGTTCGGCTCATGATCATAAGGTTGTGAGTTCAGTTGCTGGCAGTGTGTTGTGTCCCTTACCAAGAGACTTTATCTTGTGTCGTTCCAGTGCAATTAGCTGGCAAAAATGAGTTGTACCTGTAATTCAAAGGGCCAGCCTTGTCATATTCTGTGTCACACTGAATCTCCCTGAGAACTACATATAGGGCACACATGTCTGGGGAGTGCTCAGCCACTTGAATGTTAATTTCACAAGCAGGTTGTTCCATTGATCAAATCAACTGGAACACTCATCATCATAACTGACAGAGTGCCAATAATAGTGCTAGTAATTCACCATCCTGGTAATTGTTTTATCGACCGTAAAAGGACGGAAGACAAGGTCAACTTTGGTGGGATTTGAACTCAGCATACAAAGAATTGAAACAAATATTGTTGAGCATTCTATCCAACACTTTAACAACTCCACCAATTTAGCCTTTAATCAAGTGATAAGGGCGATTTAACAGTGGTTAAAACTAGCAAAAGAAAAATCTGTACAAGCCTTCATAAACTAAAGAAAAGTCTAACTGGGAGGATTTAGCGTGTTTGAATGTTCAATGTGAATTACAAGGGGTTAGTAGCAGGAAAGAAAGCTAGACTAAATTCTTTCCTCAGAAAAGAAAAAAAAAACTTTTCTCATCAATCATTCTTACTCCCTAGTTCTTATCAAAAAGGGAACAACCATAAATATCAACCTGTGTCCCCTACATTGACATCCTCTTCCAGCATTTACCACCATCACCAACCTTGTATATTTTCTAAACATGGGATTATCTATTTCCACAGCAAATTATGTATATGTCAAAGATTAGCTCTTTTTTAAAAAAAAATTTTTTTTAATTCCAAATAATACAAAATATCAGATTCAGTGAATAAATAAATGTACCTTCTTACTATGCACACACACACACACACCCATTTGTAAGAATGTATTATTCATCCCTCTATCATCATCTGGTTGAGCTTGCTCAGACATTTTTAACCTGTGAACACCATCCTTTTCGGTCCTGTAGTCTTATACATATCTTGGAGAATTCATCCCACCAAGAAAGAGTCATATGGAGATCTCCCACCTGTGTCAACCATTGTAAGGGAAAGGTGCTTATGCTTTGCAAGACATTGCTAGCAAGTTAAACAAGGGCTATGAATGCCAATGCATGGCTGTACTCAAACAGGTTGTCCTCCATTATATGCGAAATAAATTCATTCCGTCATCACTAACAAATTAAAAGTGCCTACTGCTATTTTCTGTTTGTTTTTTTATTTGCAAATCTTTCGCACTTCTTCCTTACATAATCTTCTAATCACAGAATTAAATTTGCAGCTGACTAGGTTAACAGGGTGTCGGTTTATCATTTGAAGTGTTGTCAGATCACATCCATTCACCAATGCTGCATCGTGTTCATCCATACTAAACACATTTAATCTGCAATAGTCCTGTCTACTTAGCTGTAAATAGTTACTGTGAGGAATAAGTGCTGCTTATTCCTGTATTGAAGACAAAATGAACACTGCATATATAATATATATATGTATATGTATGTATGTATATATGTGTCAAGCCTAACTGTGTTTATCTGCATCTTGGATCTCTCTTATAGCCACTCTTGATGTTAAGAACCTAACACTAGATGAAAAATTTAGTGTTTAAGTTCAAATTCATTTGAGCTCTGCTAAGTGTTTTTTATACAGAACATATCTAGCTCTCACCTACTGCCCATGTATATATAGATATATGTGTGTGTGTGTGTATAATACGTGTGTTTTGTAAACTTACAGTATCAAGGTGAAGAACTACCATGGGTGTCATTGATGATGGAGGTGTCCGCACTATGGTTATATCAACCAATTTTATTATGACACAGACTAAAGAAAATAATACAAAATCATTTCAAAACGAATGTTTTAGAAAAGTGATTCAGACTCCAAGCTAGATGTTCTCTTCCATCAGTATTGTTGTTATCTAGTTCTGAGATAATCAAGAACAAAGCAAAATATGTAAAATTTTAACTCTTTTCTGATTATTTTTCTATCAAAATAACTGCCTGTTTTAATTAATATTTTTTTTTTAATCAATGAATTATTTGGAGAAATTTAGTTTAGTAACTTTTTGTTTTTTCATTAATTAAGCTTGTATATTATAACATAACAAAAATGTCTCTACATAAAACAATGATGGAAGGTTTTAATTAAAATATGAACACTTTAAAACCGGTGGATTTTTTTCTATTTAAAGAGTTTGAGGCAGTCTCGGACTGGTTGACATCAAGAGTTAATCTTTTGTTGTATGGGTTGACATCATTTTGGAATATCAAACATATATACTTCCAATTCTATGTTACATGAATACAGTTGGATATCTCCACATATACAACAACATACTGGATCCTTGTCTCGTTGAGATTGAATAGGAAAGAAGCAAATAATGGCGATGGTGTTGGTGGCGGCAGTGGTGGTGTTATGCCAGCTCTGAAACAAGTGTTGAAGTCTTCTATCAAATATTCCCACAGTACAGTGTACAGTAATAACTTCTATTTTTGTAGTCACTTTGTACAGTTCTGGTGTAATTAAAAATATCTTCTACCTTGAATCTTTTTATTGTTGTTGTTTTGTATTTTTTTCCTTACACTCCTACAGATGATAGACTTCAGTGATCAGAAGTATCCATCAATGACTGGTAAGCAGTATTGATTCCATGAGGGTAGGTACTGTCAGTAATATTAGCCCCAGTATTTTACTGTTGCCTTATTTTATTGATTCTACAAGAATGAAAGACAAAATCAACCTCAGTAAGAATTGAGCATAAAAGGCCCCAATTAAACATACTTTATTTATTCTACCAATCAACTGCCCTTTGTTTTGTGTGTCATCATCATCATCATCATCATCATCGTTTAACGTCCGCTTTCCATGCTGGCATGGGTTGGACGATTTGACTGAGGACTGGTGGACCAGGTGACTACCCCAGGCTCCAATCTCATTTGGCAGAGTTTTTACAGCTGGATGGCCTTCCTAACGCCAACCACTCCAAGAGTGTAGTGGGTGTTTTTACGTGTGGAAGTTAGTTAGCTTCAAGTATGTATACAGCTAGTAGTATAAATGACAAATGGTGAACAATACGTGATAAAAAGAGTTTATTAACCCTCTTAAATTACACGCTTTGTCCCATACTGAAATCAAGGGAAATTTCAATAAGCTGACAATCACCATACAACTCGCAGTTTAACAATTAATGTTGCTAAAAATACAAATAAAAATCTGAGATTGTAAGGAATTGAAGCATTCTTTACATTCTTGGAGATATATATATATGTATGTATGTCATCAGAAAATTCTATTCTGGTATGGTCCACTTAACAGAATTTTCTGATGTTAAGTGGACCATACCAGAATTTTTGGCTCAAGTCAACTATAACAAAATACTCCAAATCCTTGTTGAAATATCCATGTAAATGGAGTCTGGACTGGCATCAAGTCATAAGTTGTAATTTAATATTATTATTACAACTAGAGAGAGAGAGATGTATGTGTATATATATACAGAATGCAGTGAATAAACTGTCATTTAAATTATGCAAAAATGAAAATAACACTGATACCTCATTTTAACAGATACATCTACCAAAATTACATAAAAATATCTTGAAATATTAAAGAGTGAATTTATTCAATAAAATCGCCATTGGCTTTAACCACGGCCTCCAAACAACTTTGGAATCTCCTGCAACTCCTCTGGACGGTCTCCTTGTATATAAGTTGATGAATGTTACCATAATCCTTGCTTTCAGTTCATCTTTGGTATTACAAGGAGTTTTGTTGGTCTCTTGCTCAACCTGTTGTCAGACATAGGGTCTTCCAGCAGCCACCCTCTTGATCCAGGGCAGCACTACATCCTCCAAGCACATGATGTAGGCCACCATGTTGAGTCTGAGACCATGTGGGAAGATGAATGGAGGCATAACATCGCCATCGCTAGTGATCACTCCAAACACTGCCAGCGATTTCGGGGGAGGGGATAAGTTGCTTATATCAACCCTCAATACTCAACTGGTACCTATTTTATCAACTCTAAAAGTGAAGTCGCCCTCCAGGGTAATTTGAACTCAGAACATAAAGATTGAGAAAATGCCAGTAAGCATTTTGCCTGGTATGCTAACAATGCTGCCAGCTCACCGCCTTATAAATTAATTCAGTGTTATATTGGGTGCTTTTCACTTAAGCATATGCAGATTGCGTGACTATGTATATGTGTGTGTATATGATGGGCTTCAGAATAGTTTCCATTCATCAAATTCCACTCATGGAACATTGATCAACCTGAAGATATGCTAGAAAACACTTGGTTGAAGTGCTATACAGTAGCATCAAACCAGCAACCATGTGTTTTGTTTGTAAAGCAAATGTACTGCCATGCCATCACCCAAAATTATTATTAAAACAATATTAGTTATTGACTAATTCTGGTTTTTTTTTTTTTTTTGCTCACTGCTTAATTAAGTCTAATTAGCTTCAGAATATTCACTGCATTAGCTGTTATTACAAACTTAAGTGTTCTGACCCTTCATGCAAAAGAAAAGTCAAGTAAATATTAAAATCAATGGAAAAGGACCGTAATGAAAAAAGATCATTAATATCACACAGATATTGGACCCATGTGAAGGTGCATGGCTTAGTGGTTAGGGCATTTGGCTTATGATCGCAAGGTTGTGAGTTCAATTCCCAGCGACGCATTGTGTCCTTGTGCAAGACACTTTATTTCACATTGCTCCAGTTCGCTCAGCTAGCAAAAATGAGTAGTACCTGCTGAATCTCCCTGAGAACTACATTAAGGGTACATGTGTCTGTGGAGTGCTCAGCCACTTGCATGTTAATTTCACAAGCAAGCTGTTCCGTTGATTGTATCAGCTGGGACCCTCGTCGTCGTAACTGACAAAGTGCTCGTTTTGAATTAGACCGATATATTTGCCCAATTTATTACCTGAGACACAGTGTAGCTTCTGCTGTGGTAGAAGCACTTTGGACATGGTCTTCTGCTTTTGCCGAATTCAATAAAAATGCATTGAGCAGAACATGCCTATGTATGCAATGTTCACAGACATCACAAAGGCTTTCAACACAGTATCTGGTGATGAACTTTGGGTGGTTCTTAAGAAAGATGGATGTCCTTGAAAGGTCATCAACCTGGACAGGTTCCTGCACGAAGGGTAGTCCAAGATAGCAATACCTCAAGTGAGTTTGTGGTCACAAATGGAGTTAAGGGTGTGTACTTGCTCCAGCACTGTTCTCCCTCTATCTCACAACAGTGTTTCAGCATAATGTTGATTTGTACAATGCCAAGATATGCATTACGAGGTTCCTAGTGTGGGAGAAGCTGTTCGCTGATGATAGTGCACTGGTTGCTCACAGCACTGAAGATATGTGGAAACGGGGAGATAACTTTGCCAGAGTTGCACAACAGTTCAACTTAAAGATTCGCATCAGAAAAGCCAAATGCCCCTACCAATCCATGGAGAACCTAAATTCCCTTCTAACAGAAGCAAACATCATTATTGGATATGAAAGACTGGCCTATGCAAAACATTCAAATACTTAGGCAGCACCATCTCAGATAATGTATGTGTGGACCAGGAAATCACATACGGAATGAACAGAGCTAATGCTTTATTTGACAGGCTGCAGGAGATACTGTGGAAAAATAGGCATGTTAAGTGTAAGGTGTACCAGATTATAGTGCTTTCTTACCTGTTGTATGGAGCTGAAACCTATACACTCTATAAAGCTCAAGTAGACAAGTTACATACGTATATCATAAGACAGCTATGACAAATCATAAATATCACTCTGTTTGAGAATATAAGGAATGAAGAGATCCTATGACATGCTGACCTACCTCCTATGTTGAAAATCCTCATTGATAGAAATTTAAGTTCGTTAGGCTACATACACAGGATTGGCAGTTGCAGACTCCCCAGACAAATCTTTTACTCTCAACTGTGTAAGGAGAAAAGAAACCAGAGAAAGCCTTGACTGAGATTTAAAGATACTGCAAAAAGGAACATGGTTTGGAAAGGAATTGATAAAAAAAAATGGCAAACCCAAGCGAAAAAACTGACCAGTATGGAGAAAGCTTATCAAGTCATATCAAAGCCATGAATAGTCATAGTTGCGATTATTGTATGAAATGGTGTGGCACTTGGGGCTTATGTTTGAATGGAGAAATTGCTAAAGAAACCACTGAGCCAACCAATTGATAATTCAATGAGAGGTTCCATTAAATCATTGGTCTGCAACCAGGGTCCGTATGGCCCTTGGGAGTCTATATTAGACTTTGTTGTTAAAATTTATCTGCAACAAATTGGTTGTACTTCTACAATACACAAAATATTTTTTTATAGAATTCCTAGTAATATTTAAGCAAGATTTTGTTTTTATATACAATAAATGACTATGCAGGTCCAATAGAGTAAAACAGGAATTGGAGGGGGTCTATAGACTAAAAATGGTTGAGAACCACTGTATTAATTAGTTTATGTTTTATGTTATGAAATCTCATGTGTTTTAACATCGTTGGACTGTTTAAGCTCATTCCATATTTGATTATTAATAAGCTGCGTTCCTTGATGCATTATGGAACACAACGCCTGATGAAGTTCTCAGTTTTTTATCTTTTTTCTTTTAAGAAATAATCAAATCTTTATATATCATGATATCTATTCATTAAGAAGGAAATAATTTCCTGCAGCACAAGTGTTTTTCCTTCTTTTTTTTTTTTTTTTTTTTTCATTTTCAAGTATTTAACAGTAAGTGTAGGTTATCTTCTGCTAAATCCTTACTTATATGTATACACACATGTGCACCACACACATACATTCTCTTTCTTCCTTTTTTCTCTCCTCTCTCACACACACACAAACACACATACACATACATGCAGCTAAGTAATAAATCCTAAACAGCTGGCGTACATGATATTCCTATTTATAAACATTTAGCTCTCTCTCTCTCTCTCTCTCTCTCTCTCTCTCTCTCTCTCTCTCCATCCCTCTCTCTCTCTTTCTCTTTGAGACTATTTTTTTCTGCTAGAATCTTCTCTACTTTGATATCTCCTCCTTAAGGAAATGCAGACTGTAGTGTTCTGACAGAGCATTTATCTTTTTTAAGAAACTTGATCAAATATCCAACAACAACATTGTACAAACTTACTAAATTTCACTCAAAGTTCATGATTCTTTGCATTTAATGTTTATTTTGAAAACAACAGAACTTTCAACAAGCCTTAAATCATACATTTATCTACTAATATGGAAGATTAAATTTCAAACAGATGGCAAGTTTTAATTTAAGACAGTTTGTTTTCTGCCAACAAAGTTCACTGGTCACAATCTAAGAGGAAGAAATATATATATATATATATATATATATATATATACATATATATATATATAGATAGATAGATAGATAGATATAGATATATATATAAGTATCATCATCATTTAACATCCGCTTTCCATGCTAGCATGGGTTGGACGATTTGACTGAGGACTGGTGAACCGGATGGCGACACCAGGCTCCAATCTTATCTGGCAGAGCTTCTACAGCTGGATGCCCTTCCTAACGCCAACCACTCCGAGAGTGTAGTGGGTGCTTTTACATGCCACCGACATGAGAGCCAGTCATGCGGAACTGGCAGTGGCCATGCTCAAAATGGTGTTTTTTATGTCCTACCTGCACAGGAGCCAGTCCAGGGGCACTGGCAACGACCTTACTCGAGGCACTGGCAACGACCTCACTCGAGGCACTGGCAATAACCTCGCTCAAGGCACATCATCATCATCATTTAACATCCATTGTCCATGCTGGCATAGGTTGGACAGTTTGACCAAGGCTTGTAAGCTAAGGAGCTTCACCAAACTCCAGTCTGATTTGGCATGGTTTCTACAGCTGGATGCCCTTCCTAACAACAACCACTCTGAAAGTATAATGGGTGCTATTATTAGCCACTGGCACAAGTGCCAGTTGCGTGACACCTGTATCTGCCATGACCATGTTTTTATTTGGCTTGATAGGTCTTCTTCTCAAGCACAGCATATTGCCAAAGGTCTGTCATTTGTCATTGCCTCCACGAGGCCCAGCTCTCGAAAGGTGCTTTTAACATGCCACTAGCATGGGTACAAGTTATGCAACACCAGCATCAGCCACATTGCCTCTGTGGGACCTCTTTCACTTGTTTCAGTCATTTGACTGCAGCCATGCTGAGGCACCACTTCGAGTAATTGTCAGTTGAATTAATCAACTCCAGCACTTTTTTTTTTAAAGCCTGTTACGTATTTTATCAGTTTCTTTTGCAGAACCACTAAGATAATGTAAACACACCAACACCAGTTGCCGAGCAGTGGTGGGGGACAAACACACACACATATGACGGGCTTCTTTCAGTTTCCGCTTACCAAATCCACTCACAAGACTTTGGTCAGCCTGAGGCTATAGCAGAAGACACTTGCCCAAGGTACCATGCAGTGGATCTGAACTTGAAGCCATGTGGTTGAAAAGCAAACTGCCTTACCACAGCTATGCTGGCACCTGTATCGTACATTAAGTATGATACATGCTGGCAAGCTATGTATCATACTTAATGTATATACACTGTTGATAGGCCAGTTACTATGGTATTTGTCCTGATATACCATCTCTTATGGACATGCTGCATTAAAAACAATAGATATTAGAGGGAATGAAAACTGGCCCCAGCAGACTGGCCATGCTGGGGCACCACCTGAAGAATTTATACTCGAATGAGTGAACCCCAGTACTTTTTTAAAGCCTGGTACTTATTCTATTGATCTCTTTTGCTGAACTGTTAAGTTATGGGGACATAAACACACCAACACCAGTTGTCAAGCATTGGTGGAGGACAGACACAAAGACACCCACACACACACACACATACAGCGGGTTTCTTTCAGTTTCCGTCTACCAAATCCACTCACAAGGCTTTGGTCAGCTTTAGTAGAAGACACTTTGGTCAGCTTTAGTAGAAGACACTTGCCCAAGGTGCCACACAGTGGAACTGAACCTGGAACCATGTGGTTGGAAAGCAAGCTTCTTACTACACAGCCATGCCTGTGCCTGGCTCTTATACATACAATCTTCTGTTTAGGCAAATGGTTTGACTGTAAAAATTATGCTTATATAATATTCTTATTAATTTCAAAATTAATCTGGTCTGGAACCATCCTTAATATTTTTCCAAATTAACACTCAGTCAACAACGATTGTCTGAAGTTGTATTAAATGTTGTACCAGGACAATCAAAAATTGTTTTTGCTTTATGTTCTTCAGACTCAATGAATTTCTTTAGTCTTTCTTTTTCTCTTTTAATTAGAATGTTTTTTACTAATTTTCTTTTTTACTAATTTTCCTTTTACTAATTTTCTAATTTTCTTGAACTCTTTAATTCATTAGCAAATATGAATATGTATTTTTTTTGGAGAGATGTGAAGATGAAATAATATTCAGAGACATTAAAACCATAAGATACACAATGTGGGGAACACATCATGTTACACGGTTAAACCTTAAATTTCACAATTATGCTTAAAATACTATAAATGAGTAGAAATTAAAGTTGAAAGTTGACAACAATGATTGTCTGTGTTGGATATAAGCAGGCATAGCTGTGTGGTTAACCTTTGGGTCTCAGACTTGATCCCACTTCTGAACACTTCAGGTAGATGTTTTCTGTAACTCACGGGATGACTAAAGCCTTGTGAATAGAAATTGGAAGGAATTACTGGATAGTGGATAAGACCCCCACCTCTCTCTCTCTCTCTTTCACTCACTCACTCTGACTGTATCTTTCTTTTTCTCTCTCTCTCATTTCCCTCTGCTTCCTTGTTCATATGTGGTAACCAAGAATTTCCTCTGTAATAAAACAGCTATTCCTGACTGTCATATTCCAGCCTCTTGTCTGGCACACAGCCACTTCTCTTGGTTCCTCTCTCTTTCTCAGCTTTGGCGCCCGTCTTGCAAGCCCCTTGCCAACCCTGGTGCCACATAAAAAGCACCTGTGCCACATAAAAAGTACCTGTGCCACATAAAAAGCACCTGTACCAGCACCACATAATAAACAGCCAGTCAGTCCACTCAGTAAAGTAATTGACATTAGGAAGGGCATCCAGTCATAGAAACCATACGAAAAACAGATGACTGAAGCCTGGTTGCAGCCCTTTGGCTTGCCATCTGCTGCCAAACCATCCAACTCATGCCAACATGGCAAACAGACACGTTAAGTGATGATGATGATGATGATGATGATGATGATGATGATAAACTTCTAGAGACACTATTACACCATGTCTAACAATAAAGATGGAATAGTCATGGCTGGAATGACTTTAGTTATATGTATTTCTGCTTTACTAGATCCAGCTGATGTGGGACTAAAGAACAGCATCATGTAGACAAGAACATACATTTCCCACAGGAAATACAGTGAAATTAGGTGATTATTTAGAAACTTCAGATTCAATATGGTGTATTGATTGTTGTGTGGAGGCGCAATGGCCCAGTGGTTAGGGCAGCGGACTCGTGGTCATAGGATCGCGGTTTCGATTCCCAGACCGGGCGTTGTGAGTGTTTATTGAGTGAAAACATTTAAAGCGCCACATGGCTCTGGCTACCTGTTTGGGATAAACTTTACAGGTATGAAAGTGCCATCAGGCAGGCCGGCTTGAGGTGTGCCCTGAACGATGAAACCATTCTGCACGCCCTAGTCCAGTGCCCAAGTATTGCTGACCTGTAAGTTTGTCAAACACCTGCTGTCACATGTGGGACAGATCCGGCTATCAGCTGAATTTATTGTGAGGATTGCCCCACCGCCCACTTTTGGCCGGGAACATCTGACAATTTTGATTTGTCTAGTGGCTGTAGGAGGCGCAATGGCCCAGTGGTTAGGGCATCGGACTCGCGGTCATAGGATCGCGGTTTCGATTCCCAGACCGGGCATTGTGAGTGTTTATTGAGCGAAAACACCTAAAGGTGCACGAGGCTCCGGCAGGGGATGGTGGCGAACCCTGCTGTACTCTTCCACCACAACTTTCTCTCACTCTTACTTCCTGTTTTTGTTGTGCCTGTAATTCAAAGGGTCAGCCTTGTCACGCTGAATATCCCCGAGAACTACGTTAAGAGTACACGTGTCTGTGGAGTGCTCAGCCACTTGCACATTAATTTCACGAGCAGGCTGTTCTGTTGATTGGATCAACTGGAACCCTCGACGTCGTAAGCGATGGAGTGCCAACAACAATTGATTGTTGTAGGTTTCACCTTGACACTGTTTTATCAAGAAGGAACAGTTTAAAACTATGACAAGAATGTATCTTAATTTAAACATGGTGAGTTAATTTGCATATTGGTGTTAATTTGACAATTGACAACTATTAAGAACATGCTAATACAAACAACACAGAAGGAATATTTACAAAGAATTTGCTGTACTGAAATATATATATTTAAAACCTCGTGTGGGATAGAAATGGGTGGTAAAATATTCCAAGTTCTTGGTCGGAAAGCACAAGTATCAAAGTAATTGAATTGTTTGAAAGTTCTTAATTCACCACTGACTCATGCCATACTACAAAAAATTTGCATTGGATGATTACTTATCTTTCATTCCATAATCTGACAGTATATGTTTTAAAGATATATATGTATGATCAGGCATAGCAGTGTGGCTGAGGAGCTTATTTTCCTTCCAATTTCTATTCACAAGGCTTTAGTCATCTCGTGAGTCACAAGTTCAGTCCTACTGCATGACATCTTTGGGCAAATCCCTTTTGATATAGCCCTGGGTCAACCAACCTTGTGAGGAGATTTAGTAAATGGAAAATGAAAGAAGCCCATCATGTGTGTGTGTGTGTGTGTGTGTGTGTGTGTGTGTGTTGGTGTCCCCTCATCTTGACATTGAATGATAGTTGCAAGCAAATGTCACAATCTTATGAGTATTATCCTTCGTTTCCAATCTTCTATGGAAACATATCTGGCCAAGGAGAAATGTTACCCTGCTTGGAAGCAGGTAATGATTGGTGACAGGAAGGGCATCCAGCCATAGAAATCTGCCTCAATAAATTCCATCTCATCCATGCAAGCATGGAAGAGTGGATGGTAAAACAATAATCATCCTTCTCCTCCTCATCATCATTTTATGTTTGTTTTCTATGCTTTCATGGATCGGTTATGTCTTCTCTAGCACAATGTCTTACCATTTGGTTCTGGTCCTTTGTTCTGGCTCTTTGTGAAGTTTAGCATCTTAAGATTAACCTTCACCACTTATTCCTGTGTCTTGCTCAGTCTTCTCTCACAGATTTTTCCCAAAAGGATCATTTAGCGCCTTTTTTTTTTCACCCTTTTGTCCTCCAACAAACATCATGTACTCATACAGTTCTATATTTGAGACATGAGGAATTATGTACATTATTTACATTATTTACATTTGATGGAATCATCATCATCATCATCATCATCATCGTTTAACGTCCGCTTTCCATGCTGGCATGGGTTGGACGATTTGACTGAGGACTGGTGAACCAGATGGCTACACCAGGCTCCAATCTTATTTGGCAGAGTTTCTACAGCTGGATGCCCTTCCTAACGCCAACCACTCTGGAATAATAATAATAATAATAATAATAATAGTAACAACAACAACATCAAAAAATACCTTAGGAATGAGAACCCAGGTTCAAAATTTCCCTAGGACACCTGATGAAGGCTGGAGAGTATATCAGCTGAAACATTGTGTTAACAACAAACAAGATGAGGACAAACATCTGTCAAATGTAAATAATGTAAATAATATCATATACTCATACCTACCCTTTTACCCTTGGACAGTTTCATGGTTGCTTGAAATCTCTCACCAAAGTTTTTCCAATTTTCCCTCATGATACTTGTTGGCTATTGGACTCATCTCTGTATTTAACTTTGTATCAATGGTTAGGCTATTCAGCTCACAGTTGTAAGGTTGTGTGTTTGATTCCCAAAGGCGCATTGTGCCCTTGAGCAAGACACTTTATCTCATGTTGCTCCAGTTCATTCAGCTGGCAAAAATGATCCATAAATCAGTCAGAAAAGGAATGGAATTTCTAATGTTTAGATCTCTTCTACTCCCATTTGGCATGACCCAGAGAATTGCTGATGGGAAGGGAAGGACAATACAGTATTGAATCAGTAAAGAAGAAATTGAGTAAAGATTATTTGCCAACATAATGGATTAAGACAAATGTTAATGTTATTTAGCCCCAAGAAACAACATCTCCACCTGGCTATCAACGCACTGTCAGCTGGAGCCAGCTGGAGACGATGTTTCCTGGGGCTAAATAACAGTAACAGTCGTCCTAACCAGGACTGCCACATTATGTTGGCAAATAATCTTTACTCTAGAGTATTGTTACTGAATGTTTCTCATTCAGAGATTTAGAAATAATAATTTTTCGATTTAAAAAAGAAATTATAATAACATTTTTGTTACATTTCACACAAAAAATTTTTTTAAGACTGCATTTATTTACTGAATGTACATTTATTTTATTTGAGAAAAAAAAGCAGCACCAAGTTTGCAGTGTAGGCTGTGTATATTTTTAAGTGTTCATCTTGTAAAGCATTGTATTCCAAACAGTAACCAAATATTGAAGCATCCATTGTAGTTATTATGAAGAATCCTTGTTTGTGTATTTGGTTTGCAAGAGTCTTGATGTTGACTCCTGTTGGAATTTTTTGTATCTCAGAAGAGTCATTATGTAAATAACAAACACATGCACTGGTTCTATTCTGCTTTTGTTTTTATTTTTATTTGGTCAATTGGTTAACCATTTAACCAATTAATTAACTGATTGCTTGGTTAAACATTCATTCAGTCAATCAACCAGCCAGGTTTATCAAAAACCTTTTGTCACCATTTGCAATCTCATCAATGCTCGCTCTACTCCAAGTCTAACAAAAGAACTTTGGAAAACCTAGCTGATTGACTGACAGACCAAATGATTAATCAAACAACTGGTTAGTTAATTGGTTAACCAAATGACTAATAAAAAATAAAGAAGTGAAATAGAACCAGTGCATGTGTTTGTTACGATCCTCCCAAGATACAACAAATTTTAAACAAATACTTTTACTGAATTTCCTATAACTGAATGAGTAAAGCTAATCTGCCATTGCTTAAGGGAACCTTTGCAAAGACTGTTATTGAATGAAAATATAAATGTTATGAAAAAGAACTAGTTGAGTAGCAACATGGAGACTGTCATATTGACTCACAAATGATATTACAGGATGAGATGATTGGGCTTGGCTGTTTGGATGCTGACAATTTGGCATGGCTGACTGGATATAGGAACTGTGTTGGTAATGGCCTTTTTTTTTGTTTTTTTGGCACTAGAAACACACACACACACACACACACACACACACACATACACACACACATGTAGAAATATACACATTACTGATAGAATGAATGAGAGATGACATAAACACTTCCCTCTCCTCATACACATAGAGAAATATGCTAATGCAAACACATAATCAGAGATAGATAGATAGATAGATAGACAGACAGACAGAGAAACATTAAAATGTATCGACTGACTTCCAATTACTATAAGTATGTCCCCCTTTTCACATAGGCATGAAGAAGAAAAAACACATAAACAGAGTCAGAGTGAGAAAGAGAGAAAATGTGAGAAACATTAAAATATATTAAATGATCCCCAATTACTATAAACATGTCCTCCACTTCAAATAGGCATGAAGAAAAGACACATACATAATCAAACTGAGTGAGAGATAGATGTGTTTGAACCAACTGGAGTCATTTAATACATCTTAATGGTTCTCTTTCCCCAATTTTCCTGCTCACAACACCAAAATTTTAATTCATTGCCATTTTTTCTTTGTCAAAGATGCATGGAAACCCTTTGTGAGAAATTTTTTCTTTTCCACACTTTGTCAATATTTCGTCAGCCATCACATACATAAAGTGAAGCAGAAAGTAGAATAGTAGTCATGATTACATGTTTGCTATGAACTAAAATAAAGACAGAATTTTCTCAGTGCCGAAAGGTCCTGAAGACAAAGCGTCTAATATCAAATAAGGCAGCATTGAATCAGTGATGCCAAATCAGCAGGGCTAAAACAGCTGTGCCAAAATGCATAGCCATATTAACTCATAGTATTGCATAGAGAAGTGTAAGGTTTGCAAAACATCTAATTTGAGTGTGTTTGGTACATTTGATAGATCTGAATCTCTAGTTGCAGAAGATACAGAGAAAAGATGCAGCACGTTTTATTAAAGGTTGAAGATTACATAATTTATTTTGATTGTGCTTAATGCCAGTCCTTTACAGGGAAAATGAATTGTCAGTTGAAATAATTCTTAGCATATTACTGGTATTATTACTGTATTACTTATTTTATCAATCTGAAAATGGTGAAAGACTAACAAGTGAGGTAGCTTTAAGTGTCTACTATAATGTTCTACACCACAACCATCGTCACTGTACAAAATGACAGCCAGTTACTAAAGAGAAAGGAAAACAAAAGATTTAACAAAAAGTTGAAAATTATTTTAGAAAATATAAGCATAAACCCTGCCCTTACTCAGTCACTAGAAATAGTTCACTTTTAAGCACAAAACACCTGAGAGTTCATATTTCTCTAATTATTTTTTACTTTATGGAATCATTTTGTCTCTTGGCATTTCAATTCAGTAGAAATTAAAATAAGGTGATCTCTTGTGATACTAATGAAATAAATATTCCGTGAAGAATGTATGAATTTTAACAATTCTTCATTTTACAATAAAGACTATATTCATTTCTTCTTTCCATTTCTTTGCCACCAGTTTTAACCAAAATACTTCTTTTTTAAAATTCGAAACTTTAGTGGCAAATAGAATTGCAAAATGCATAGTTATGAAAACCTTCATTAAGAAAAATCAAGGTATTTGTTTTGTTTGTTGGTGACAAACAAATTTACATACCTTTTTTCACTCAGCACAAAGACCTTAAATTTCAGGGAAAGTGTGATGTGGATATCTGTGATGTTAATGCCTTTCCCAAGGACATTAGCAGTGTATGTGATAAATCTGTGTATACCAAACAGTCACACAAATACATGGCTTTTCCCCTTAAACAGCATAAATGACTCAGATGTCTAAGAATAAAAACCACAGTCAATGTTTGTTTGTTGTTGAGTTGATAACCTATCAACATTGACAGCTGTGTAGATTTTGTTGAATTCATCATTGCGCCACTGAACAAAAGCAGTTCACTTCCATAATTGTTCTTTACATTTTAAGTACAAAACTATCTTATCTTTTGATACCTTCGTAAAGGAACATCAAAATCTGTGGGTCTTCTTGCAAATGATTGATCAAAAGCAATGTCAGATGGCAAAAAATCTTGTGAATCTTCAATATCTGATGTACAGACGATCAATGGCTGGTCACATGCTTCTGGGTTGTAAGATATAGTATGCTGGGAAAAGATGAAAAAAATTCATGTCATAAAAATATTTAAGGATGTTAAAATAAAGAGAGAATGATTTACAAATATTTATGTTTTTTTTTTTTTTAATATTGATTTTTGAATGAAAACAATATTGAATTTTTAGAGATTTATTATTAATTTAATCAAATTTGGCATATTGTTAATACATATTTTGCTAAGCTCAGAAGACACAAAGGTAAGATCATACCCGGTAGAACTAACTGTAAGGTATTTAATTCTGAAAATGCCATAACAAATTGGAATGGTCATTTCAGGCAGGATCCTTTATCAAATATAAGGGCTCTTCCTACAACTAGGGCCACTTCTATTCCACTCTGCAAACTAACCTATTCAGCTCTGAGCTGTTTATATTTACTATTTGCTAATCTTAACCCTCACTAGATTCTTCGATTCTACTACTTCACTTTGTAACTCATTTAGTCTGATGCCCTACCATTTCTACCAAAGATATTGCTGCCTTTGTCCTTCTAAATAATGATTTCTTAGACTGAAATGAAATCCTGAAAGTTTCGAACATATGTTACTTTATGAAACACAGCTAATCTGATGAAATCTGCTGTCCAATATGACATACAAACATAACTTGATGTCATCACTGTATCTAAGCAAGTTACTTCACTGAAGCCCCATCTCTCTCCAAACTATATTATTAGGAGGTGAAAACTCTCTCTCTGAAGAGAGAGGAGTTTCACTATGTATCTTTTCAAACCATATTGATGGAAAATAAAGCATCATGTCAACCAAGCCATTCTGATAGATGAAGCTTAATCTCTCTCTCTCTATCTTTCACCAATGGCAGATGAATTACCATCTCTTCACAAACAATATTGATTGAAGATGAAACTTCATCTTCATGCTATACTGAATGGAAACGAAGTCCCATTCTCACCAAGCTTATACTGATGGTGTATTTTTATAGGTTTAACCAGTTTTACAGATTTTTCTGATTTTCAAAAGTGAGATAAAAAGATATGGGACTATGCTGCAACTGTCTTGCTTTTGATTAGAGTTCAAAAATTCTCTTGTTTCATGGAAAGAACATGGCTCAAATTAGTATCTCTTTAGAATACAATTTGATTGGCAGAGGATGATCACACAATTTAGGCTTAGAAATTTTTGGAAGCTCCCCAATATGTCAGTTGGTGCATTAACATCACGTGACAATATTTTTTGCACTGTAAGTTAAGGGTGACATGATTGAGTGAACATATCTAATGGCAGTTGCAAATAATCCAAGGCTCTGACTTTAATCTCTGTCAAGTGTAGCAAAGGATGATCATGTGATTAGGCTTGGAAATATAAGTTCCCTACAGTATTTTCATTCAACTGTTTCAAATATCACCGTCACTCTTATATAAAGCTACCAGTTTTATCTATCCATTTTATCATTGTATAATGAATTAGGAGTGTGAATCCAAGCAATGAGCTGCATGTCATTGTGCGGGTCTATGGGGGGAATGTTTAACCTTAGATTAACCTGATCAAGTAGATATTCAATCAAAGATGTCCCAGCTAAGAGCTCTCCAACTTTCTTCCAAGACATGTTATATGTTGGACATGTTATATGTTGGACATGTTATTTGTTGGACATGTTCTTCCAAGACATGTTATATGTTATCAAATGTGTTCATCTGTTTTAACCCTTTAGCATTCAAATTACTTTATGAAATATGAGGAGGATATGATGTGGCAGCAAGCTGGCAGAATCGTAGGCACACCAGGTGAAACGCTTAGCAACATTTTATCTGTCTTTATGTTCTTAGTTCAAACTCCACCAAGGCCAACTTTGCTTTTCATCTTTTCAGGATTGATAAAATAAGTACAAGTTGAACACTGGGGTCAAAGTAATCAACTTGCCCCACACCCCAAAATTGCTGGCTTTGGGCTGAAATTTGAAACCAATATGAGGATATGAAGATTGCTATGGAAGACTGGGACATCCAACATGGAAGAATTGTATTGGTCTGGACAAGTCTTCTGACCAGATTGATAGATTTATTCATATTGTTTTGAATAAATATGCATTATTCCCATAGCTTCAAGATTTTGATGATATGATTACGAATTTTCAGAATGATATTGTAGGGTAGGTGTGAGTGGCAGGATCTGACCAGTTTGAATATAAAACAGGTAGAATTTTTTTGGCTGGATACAACCAGTTTGAATGGCAAAATACCAATCTTCTACTTTAAGAGAGATTTAGATGCTATTTCTACCAGGATGAGTAACTTAGTGGAATAACTAATACAGGAGCAAGGGGAGCAAATTACCCCACCACCACTACCACCACCACCACCACTATCACCATCACTAAGTACACTTTTTAGAATTAGCACCTTTACAATAATCTTTTTAAAATCTTTAGTTTACTTGCATAATAAAAGTTAAATATCTTCTTTTTTTTTTGTTAATTGCATGGCCTTTGAAGAACTTTCTGTTGTCATTTCTTTATTTGACCAACTTCCCATGTTTTTAAGCTTTCTGCTCAATCTCCTGTGACACGTTGGTGGCCACTGACATCTGAACAACCAAAGCAACCCTGACATCATAACCTCTTGATGCTAGCCAATTCCATGGAGCTTCATCTTTTTCATGTCACACCAATATCAGTAGTTGTAAGTTTCATTGTTCGTTGGCACTCCGTCGCTTACAACGTCGAGGGTTCCAGCTGATCCGATCAACAGAACAGCCTGCTCGTGAAATTAACATGCAAGTGGCTGAGCACTCCACAGACACGTGTACCCTTAACGTAGTTCTCGGGGATATTCAGCGTGACACAGTGTGATAAGGCTGACCCTTTGAATTACAGGCACAACAGAAACAGGAAGTAAGAGTGAGAGAAAGTTGTGGTGAAAGAGTACAGCAGGGTTCGCCACCATCCTATCGGAGCCTCATGGAGCTTTAGGTGTTTTCGCTCAATAAACACTCACAACCCCCGGTCTGGGAATCGAAACCGCGATCCTATGACCGCGAGTCTGCTGCCCTAACCACTGGGCCATTGCGCCTCCACTGTAAGTTTCATGCATAATGACATTTAAACATCAAATTAACAAATGCAGAATGCAATTATGTATATTATAACTATTGAAATATTTCAAATAATATCAGCAACATGAGTTTTAAATGCTTGGTATGTGTCCCAGTGTCCTTTTTTTATGTGCTCATTCCCACTGACTTTAGAACCTGGCTATGGTACTGAAGTTACTGTATAGAGGCTCCCTCATTGACTCAATACAAAATATAAGAAGCTTTATGAAAAGTTAAATAATAACTGAAATAAAGGTAAAACAGTGATAACTCACCACTTGTAAACAGGCTGGTGATTCATGGTAGTGAAGTATAGCTGCAGTACACATTGTAATGCCGAAAACCATAAAAGCTAATAATCCTGCAACAGGACTGATGACTGCAAGAGGTAGAACTGGCTGCAAAATTTAAAAAAAAAAAAAAAACTATTCAGGAGAACTGTTGTAGAGTCAACACATTAACTAGAAATTATAGATATGCAATAAGAAAAATAAAAAAGTTAAAACAATATTCTTTTCTACTCCGGGCACGAGGCCCGAAATTTTGGGGGCGGGGGCCAGTCAATTAGATCAACCCTAGTATGCAACTGGTACTTAATTTATCAACCTCGAAAGGATGAAAGGCAAAGTCGACCTCGGTGGAATTTGAACTCAGAATGTAAAGACAGATGAAATATTGCTAAGCATTTTGCTCGCCATGCTAACATTTCTGCCAGCTCACTGCCTTAAAGAAAAACAATATTTATTTCTTTATTGCCCACAGGGGACTAAACACAGAGGGGACAAACAAGGACAGACAAAGGGATTAAGTTGATTGCGCTGATCGCAGTGCGTAACTGATACTTATTTAATCGACCCCGAAAGGATGAGAGGCAAAGTCGACCTCGGCAGAATTTGAACTCAGAACGTAAAGACAGACGAAATACTGCTAAGCATTTTGCTTGGTGTATTAACATTTCTGCCAGAAAAACAATATTAAGCAACCACTAACCTTTAAATAACAAAATATGGGAGACAACTCTGGATATGTGTTGATATTTTATTCTGACCTTATCATCTTTTACTTTTACTTCACAGCTAATATTGGTTAGATGAAGAATATCTATACTTTATTAAAATGTAATGAATCTAATAATCTTATAATGAGAAAGAGTTTGTGATTTAATGTTGATGGTGGATCCAACTATTGTATTTTAATCCAATAAGTACCAGGATCACACTAGGATCTTGCAAACAGTGAAACCTTTTATATTCAAGCTACTCAATTAATCTCTTACTATTCTCTTACTATAATATTTCATGGATTTAATGATAAACCTATTGGGTTATTTCTGTAAACTTTATCCCATAAACCTGAAAGTGTAGCCTGTGTTGTGTCCGTATCAAAAGATAGTTGCTCAACTATCAAAAGATAGTTGATTTGTTCAACTAAAAGCAGTGCTCCAGCATGGCTGCAGTCAAATGACTGAAACAAATAAAAGAATAGGGAAATCTATCAGACAATCTGAGTTTTGAGGAACTCTCAGGTTTAGTATTTTGGTTCCACATTTTGTTTACCTCTCATTTATTTTTTTATTTTTTTGTGTGTTGCTTTTTGCTAACCCCCAGTACCTACCCCAACCCTCAATCAGAATCAGGTGAGTGAAATAGTGTTTATTTATGTGGGCGTTTATGCTTAAACAGCTGTAGGAATCAAAACATTGTGGTTTTGTTCTGAACCATTCTCTTGACATTTAAAATCAAGGTGTAGGCGTTTCACTTTGCAGGTTGTTACGGTTGTTGTTGGTGTTGTTGTTGTTGTTGTTTTTGTTGTTTAGCTTTACATCAGTCCTGATTACAGCACAGTATGTGATTTGGCTGCTATTTTTAAGAGGTTGAGCTATGACGTGTAAGCTCATTCATCAGTTCATCTGTAGGTGGTCTTCAAATGTGCAGTGGGTTGCAACTTGCATTTATGCAATATAATAAGCAACTGCATACTTTATTGCATTTGTAAATATTTTGTAGTTTTTTGAAATTCTGAGAGGAGTTACTAGAAACCCATGCTAAACTGACGTGATAAATGAATGATATGTGTTGTTGATGTTGATGTTGTTCTGTTCAGTGTTACCATTTTTCATTTAGACACAGGTATGACATAGGCATAGGTGAGGATGTGTGGTTAAGAGGTTTATTTTATTTCTCAGATACATGATTCTAGGTTCAGTCCTTCTACATGGTACCTTAGGCAAGTGTCTTTTGTAGCCTCTGGCTGAGTGGATTTGATAGGATGAAAGAAACTGAATGAAGCCTGTCATATATATATATATATCAGTGATTCCATCTTGTAATATCTGAAGGAAATGAAGGAAAACGCGGTGAGCTGGCAGAAACGTTAGCATTCCGGGTGAAATGCTTAGCGGTATTTCGTCTGTCATTATGTCCTGAGTTCAAATTCTGCCGAGGTCGACTTTGCCTCTCATCTTTCAGGGTCGATAAATTAAGTATCAGTTGCATACTGGGGTCAATCTAATCGACTGGCCCCCTCCCCAAAATTTTCAGGCCTTGTGCCTAGAGAAGAAAAGAATATCTGAAGGAAATGTAGAGCTGTTTGTAAGCTGTTGTTAAGCTCCACATCAACATGCTCTAGCATGGCCGTAAACACGTAAAAGAATATATATATATATATATATATATATATATATATATATATATATATATATATATATATATATATATATATATATATATATATATATATATATATATATATATATATGGACTTGTACATATTTGTATGTGCTTGTGTGTAAAATCTGTGAAAGATATTTATAGCTCGGCCCTGTTTAATTCTGAAATAAAACAAACATAATCACGGAGCCAAGATTATAACTAGTCGATAAATCTAATCTAGAAACCACTCCCCCTCTATAAAACTAAGAGTCATAACGATGTAGTATTAAATTGTTTTAAACCGAGAGTATATAAATACATCCTACTGTTTCATAAATAGCTTGCTCTCATCTTTCCTTCGTGTAACCTATACCTCACTTATCTGCTGTTACGTACGCACCTCTTTATTGTGTCTGTATGCGTGTAAGTTTAATTCCTTGGGAATTCTGAGAGCTTTTATTGTGAACGCAATAAGGTAATAATTTCAACATATTTCCTAAGAGAGAACTCGATAGCAATAAACATAGCTTGCCAAGATAAGGTAAAGGGCAGTAACTCTCGTTTCTTGTGTTTCAATATTGCGTTTTATGAGGCCATGCATTTTATGAGAGGGTAGGGTTGATCATATGAGCCCAGGAGATACATAGCTGGAACTAAATTTATCGTCCCCGAAAGTATGAAAGACAGAATTCACAATATAAAGAGAAGTGACTAAATGCTCCAAGGTTCTAGAGTTAGTATATTAATAACAGAATTTTTAAAATAAACACATCGTAAAAGAGCTATTTTGGTCATCTAAAAGCATCTAAAGCAAAAAAAAAACAGTTGAATTCATTTCATAATTGTTTGGGGGTGGGGTGAGATGTGAAATTTTCGATGCACAACTAGCCAGATCACTAACATCTTGAGAAATTAACGAAAGTAAATTTAACAGTCTTCGTGTCGTTTTTAATTAGCTAAATGACCCCTTTAAAATGGCCATTTTGTCATTAATTTGTTCAGTTTCATGATACGGTCTCAAATCACATCACTTACGAGACAAGTGCAACTAGAAAACTTTTAGAAGGCCAAGTACAGCTGACCAAATGTAATTTCTCTTCCTGTTTTAATAAACTTGTTAAATCCTACATTAATTGGTAATCGTTAAAACTAGAAGTGTTCATTGAACTGACTCTCTCCCTTTACATAGTTAATTCATCCTCCACTATTAAGGCGGCGAGCTGGCAGAAACGTTAGTACGCCGGGCTTAATCCGTTTGTCTGTCCTTGTGTGTCCCCACTGTGTGTAGCCTCTTGTGGGCAGTAAAGAAATAAGAAATGTTAGTACGCTAGGCGAAATGCTTAGCTGTATTTCGTCTGCTGTTACGTTCTGAGTTCAAATTCCGCCGAGGTCAACTTTGCCTTTCATCCTTTCGGGGTCGATAAATTAGATACTAGTTACACAGTGGGGTTGATGTAATCGACTTAATCCCTTTGTCTGTCCTTGTTTGTCCCCTCTATGTTTAGCTCCTTGTGGGCAATAAAGAAATAAGAAACGTTAGTACACCGGGTGAAATGCTTAGCGGTATTTCGACTGTCTTTACATTCTGAGTTCAAATTCCACCAAAGTTGACTTTGCCTTTCATCCTTTCAGGGCTGGTAAATTATGTACCAGTTGCGTACTGAGGTTGATCTAATCAACTGGCCCCCTCCCCAAAAATTTCGGGCCTTGTGCCTAGAGTAGAAAAAGAATTCATCCTCCACTATTTTCCTGGTAGAGAGTGACAAACACTGAGTTGAGTATGACTACACCAGTCATATGCACATTTGAGCTCACTGTTCAGTGACATCAGTGCTGAATTAACCATTGAGCAAATAAGCATGTGCTTAGAATGTCAAGCAAAGAGGGACACCATAAAAATGGTAAATAGTGTACAGCACAAAATAACATAATTTTAAACTTGCTAAAAGTTGTGAGGGACCAATACCACAAACATTCAGAATCAAGAAATGACATTGTGTATGTGTGTGTGTGCATAATATGGGGTGACAGCGTTAAGCAGTGACGTTTATAAATAGACTTGTTACCAATCCAAATATGCTTGAGGCATATTCGAACCCATAAGAAAATCATCTTGTTATGGAGAAAAATTCTTGCTGTAAAGAAATAGGTGCAAATACAAGGAGGAGGAGGAGGAGGAATCAGAATGAAGATTGGTAATGAAAGCCAGATAGTGAAAAGTGCAATATTTTGGTCACATTATCAAGGCACATATAATAAAAGTGGATAAAAAATGGTCTGCAGGTAACAAAGGTGAAGATGGAGCAGTAGCATCAAGCGTTAAATGGTGAGGACCCTGATGGAATGTACAGCAGCATCAAGAGGCCACAGTGTGTGGTGAGGAGTGAGGATCATATCTGAGACCCCCATCAACCCTCAGCTATTTAAAGGGCATAACCATTGAGTAATTCAACTGTTTCAGCTCTGTCAAACTTCTAACTAATGAGGAACCCTACTACACCCTCAAACATGCTATGGTTTATCATTTGGAGTGCCATATGGTAATCTAAACATGTTGCATTCTTTTTCGCTGTTAAGTGTTATTTAGCTACAAATGAGTCCAAGCTGAGGACACCAACAATCAAAATCTGCAGTCCAACTACAACCATATTGCCTTTTGAAGATGGTATGGCTCAGTCTGAAGGAAGTTTTGCAGCAATTACTCATAAACTTTTAGAGGCTATCTCTTTGGCATGTCCACAATCCAGTAGGTTCAGGAGGTAACCACAGCAGAAGTAAGGGAAATGAACTCAGCCAGAACATAATAGTTCTGGTTCTTTTGCAATTACCATTATGTGGCTGATGCCAATGTAAGAAATGTCCAGTTGATGATTCACTTTAAGTGATCTTTGAATATAGAATCAACAGAAATGGTGAAATGATAATTATTTCAACTTACAAAATCAATATTTAGTGATGCTTCAGGACTGTATCTTCGAATTACATTTATCTGAAATATGAAAAAAATCTTTTTATACAATTCAATTCCATTATTACAATCACAAATAACATGAGACAATAATACATGCACACACACACACACACACACACACACACACACACACACATATGTATGTAAATATAATTGATAATGAAGAGGAGAGTGGAGATTTATTCACATTCAATACTTTTTTATTAAAAAGTTTTCTACAGCATAAATAACACTCACCTACATATGTTTCAACTGCAGCAACAGCGCTTTGCTTTGTATGCATGTGTGTGTGTGTTTGCATGTATATATACATGCATGCATATAAAACATAGTGGGCTCTTGATGTGGCTTGCAAGTGATAATGTTTCTCATATTACAAGTAATAATGTTTCTCATATTACAAGTGATAATGTTTCTCATATTGGGGCAGCAGCTGTATGACATTTCATCAAGTGTCTATTAAAAATGTTTCTATATTTATGGTTTACTGAGAAATGCCTATTTAACAATGTCAATAATTTCTTGCCTACACTAGTTTTAACATTTAGAGAGAAAGGCAGGAGGTAAACCACATTATTTTCCGAGGTCTGTCTTTCAAGCTGCTATTGGTGGGATCTGAAACCAACTGAACACTACATACAATAAAGTGGAGAATCATGGAGAAATTTATGTCATATGTAAATGGATCAGAGAGATGCAAGCTATGCATAGCTGAAAGATCACACATTCTTTTTAGATCCAATAATTTTACAACACTACTTAATTCCAGGTCCAAAATTTTCAGCAAATGCAAGCATATGTACAAATTTCTTTTGCTAAACTGGAAGACACCACCCTCTCTAGAATGAACAGCTGTCTTGTAGACTTTGACTCCCTCACTGTTGAGTTATTCTATATCAGCTAGATTAATTATGGATACAACTCTTGGTTTTCTTTCTTCTAGATTTTGCTTCTGAGACAGGACATTTATTCTCTAAATCTATTACAGATACAGCTTTAAGACCAAGGTCATCAACTTATAGGCGTTCTCGTGGACTGTTGGCCTTAACCTCCTCTATTATAATAGCTATAATTAGCCTGGGGCTTAAGTAGAAGACAATTGCCTTAGGTGCCATGCAGTGGTGCTGAACCTAAAACCATGTGGTTGGGAAACAAACTTTTTTAGCCATCCCTGTTAAGAGACAGAAGTTATTTTAGCTGACACAAACTATCATTGATTTCCTCAGACTCTAACCATATGACTTAGTGTTTCAGGTTTTAAACTCACAATTGTTAGATCATAATTTCAATTACTAAGCTGGGCAGTACATTGTGCTCTTGAATAAAACACTTCACTTCAGATTGCTCCAGTCCACTCAGCTGTAAATGGGTCATCATTCAAAGTAAATGTTGTGGTCTTTGTTACTTGTACCGAATGGAAACGAGGTAACTGGTTTTATGACTCACAAGGGATCCCGCTAGGATTATATACTAATCTTTTGTCTCCAATATTAAGATAATCTAAGGTAGTCAGCTGGAAGAATTATTAGCATGCTGGATAAAATGCTTTGTGGCATTCCATCCATCTCTATGTTCTGAGTTCAAATTCCTCCAGGGTTGACTTTGCCTTTCATCTTTTCGCAGGCGGGGGTTTATAAAATAAGTACCATTTGAACACTGGGGTCAATGTAATCAACTTAACCCACCCCAAAATTGATGGCCTTGTCCCAAAATTTGAAACCAGTTTTAAAATAGTTAGCTGTCTATGATCAAAGGCACTCCATTTATGGCCATCACATCCTTCAGTTTCTTATACTTTTTAAAGTATACATCAACAACATTATCCATCCCCATTCCCTTTTAAGATGGTAAAGTGTTATATGAGGTAAATTTGGCTGCTATTTCTACCAAAGAGGGCAAATATGCACAGGCTCCCTATTGACTTATGAAATAGTTTGCTGGGAGAAGGAGGGGGTATTGCTTTTCCTTTCTTTTTTTTTTTTCTTTTTTGTTTTCAGATTTACACTTTTCTATCGTCATGCAGCCAAAAATATTGTTGGCAACACTCGCATGAAACGAGTAACATAACGGTAATTCTATTTGATCAATGAATTAATCCTTACTTGTCTGCAGTTTTAATTATAAATTTGTATTGGCAAAGTGTTAACTCATTACAGACCATAGCTGCCAGCACAAGTAAAAGCCTCTAATAATGACTACTAAATATAAACAGTTTCATTGTAACTTCTGTTGAGTTTTATAAGTATTTATATGAAGCTGTGTCTATGTGCATCTATGTATGAACCTTTCTGTATGTGTATGCATGCGTAAGTGTATCAATATATCCATGAACTGCAGAATCGCAAAAAGTTAATAATTACTTCCAGTTTCTCTAACACTGAGTGAGATGAGAGATGAATCACCTCCTGGATAAGACTTAGCACCTATTCTTCACATAGGTGAGACATGGAGGAATAAATGTCCATCTGACAGGCTGGACATGATTTTGTGATCTAAGAAATAGTAACCGCAGTGCCTACTTCACTCATTCTCAGTCTTTTTCTCTAGCTATTCATCTTTTTTCCTCTCTATCCATTTATGAATGCACAGCTCTAAATCACACACAACCACACACACACACACACACACACACACACACACACACACAACCACACACACACACACACACATGCATAAACACACGCACACACACATGCATAAACACACACACACACATACACATGCACAGAGATATTTGTATGTATATACACATACATATATAAGAGGAGAGGCTAGTAAAAAAAACTAAACTCATTATCTTCAATTCAGTTTCTGTGCCTATTCTCACCTATGGTCATAGGTAATGACCAAAAGAGTACAATTGCAAATACAAGGAACTAAAATCGGGTTCCTCTGAAGGATCTCTGGAGCAATGTTATTCATCAGGGTTCATTGCTTGGAAATCAAGGAGTCTCTCCAGGTTGAGCTACTACTTCATCTCTGCATTGAGAAGTCACAGCTCTGATACTGCAGATATGTGATTAGAATGTCAAAGTAAAGAATCGCTAGACAGATTCTTTGAGCCACAAAGAATGAGATGGTTGGATAATATCATAATCTCAGTTGATTTGGAAATCCAGCTGGAAAGTGTAATGACAGTTGCTTCTGATAGGACCCTAGGTACATGAGTTGAACAGTTTGACTGAGGACTGGCAAGCCAGGAGGCTGCACCAAGCTCCAATCTGATCTGGCAAGGTTTCTACAGCTGGATGCCCTTCCTAACGTCAACCACTCCAAGAGTGTAGTGGGTGATTTTTACATTCCACCAGCATGGGTGCCAGTTAGGCAGCAGTGGTATCAACCACACTCTTTAAGTGCCACCAGTACTGGCTTCTTTTTATAGTTCAATATTTTATTTCTTGGCATAATGCTGCTTCCCTCTCTCCTGTAGTTGTGTTCAATCAAAGGGAATCTTAATCTTGCAAGCTACATGGTGACTTCACTAGTGCTGGTGCCATGATATAAAAGTGCCCGGTACACTCTGTAAAGTGGTTGGCATTAGTAAGGGCATCTAGCCACGGAAACCATACCAAACCAGATACTGGAGTGCAATGCAATCCTTTCAATTTGTCAGGTCCTGTCAAACTGTTCAACTCAGTATGGCAGGCACACTTTAAAAGATGATGATGATGTTACATAGAGAAAGTAAGTTTACAGCAGACAAAATCAGTGAGTTGTATGCAAATGACTTCATATTGTTTGTCCTTGAAACTCTGGACCTCTCCTTAAGATATTCTCAAGCTGGGGTCCAGAAGCAAAAATCTTGTCAAGGCAATGAGAGAAACGTTTCATTTATAAAATGCTTTCTATAACTCTCAAATTAAACATTACTTTCACACAGTTCTCTCCGTTTTCTGTAAAGTCTTTATGTATTTCGAAATTTGTAAAATAAAATGAGTGCATGTGTGTGCATACGCATGTACACGTACGAGTATGTATATATGTGTGTGTATGTACAAATATGTGTGTGTATGTACAAATGTGTGTGTGTGTGCATGTGTGCATGCACACGTGTGTGAGTGTGTGTGTGTGTGTGTGTTTATGGACAAGTGTGTGTGTGTTTGTGTATACGTGTGTGAGTATGTGTGTGTACAAGTGTGTGTGTGTGTGTGTTCATATGTGCAAATGTGTGTGTGTGTGTGAGAGAGAGAGAAGAAAGGTGGCTTCTGGCCTTAAGGGTAAGTCCTTGCTATGAAGAAAAGAGTAGCGAGTTGAAAGGTTGTGGACGAAGGAGAGATTCCTCATCACTATGCAACAAGAGATTCTGTCATATCACACAAACAGTAAGGGTTTCTGCTCTAGGACTAACAATGAACACTGTAGCATGCATCCAGTGTAACGTTGCTGCAAAGTACAGTTAGCATGAATGCCATAGAAAGTGTCTTCTCAAGGTTAACCTGCCCCCAACTAAGAGAACAACTTCTTACTGTTAGCATCCAGCGAAATAAAACAAAATTACAAGAAATGATGGAACAAATAACACTAGCTTCCTCTACCCAATGGAAGTGGTACAATGGAATCCATCATACAAAAGACATGACCCTTCACAACAGTTACTTGTGTATGAAAAAGGCCATCAAAAACGCAATAGTAACATCACAAAAATATTGTTAGCATCCATCGAAATAAAACAAAATTTCAAGAAATGGTGGAGCAAATAACACTAGCTCCATCAATCCAATGAAAGTGCTACAATGGAATCCATCATACAAAAGACATGACCCTTCACAACAGTTATTTGTGTATGTAAAAAGCCTTCAAAAACCCAATAGTAACATCACAAAAGAATCATTAACATATTTAAATAAAGAACTAAGATCACAGTAAGACAAAATGACAGAGAGAGAAAAAAATGAGGATGAAGGTCTCATAAGTTCCCATGGAAACAGGGAAGCATGTATCCATCCAGAACTAAAATATGCTCAAGATCCTATGCTTAACAATAAACACACTAAAACTATACACTACAATAGATTAATCACAGTTAACAATGGGGAAAATATATCAACAACAGCAATAAAAAAAGAAGGAAATAGTAAAAGTGGCCGGTGACCATCACAAAATCAATAAACATGGATCAATTGAGACACTTTCTCAAGCTATGAACTAACCAGACATCTGCAGGAAATTGAGCAAAATAGAATACATATATACATACATACATACAGATAGATAGATAGATAGATAGATGGATGGATGGATGGATGGATGGATAGATGGATGGATAGATAGATGGATGGATGGATAGGTAGGTAGGTAGGTAGGTAGGTAGGTAGAGAGGTAGGCAGGCAGGCAGGCAGGCAGGCAAATAGATAGATAGATAGATAGATAGATAGATAGATAGATAGGTATGTATGTATATGTATATGTGTATATATATATATATTCTTTTATTCTTTTACTTGTTTCAGTCATTTGAGTGTGGCAATGCTGGAGCACCACCTTATACCACCTATATATAATTTTGTAGGTAGGCTTCAACCTTGGGTCTGGGTCTACCTACTAAAATCTTTTTTACACTAAATGCACTGCAGGATGCTCATGCAGGAATAACATAACTTGTCCACTAAATGGCCATTGCAATACAGAAACAGTTGTTTACGAGGCAGACGTAACAGCAACAGGACCCAATGGACAACCGAGCACGCAGAAGTATGTGGGGGCAAAGAAAGGCTCCTTCAGAAACTGCTTTAATAACCACAAGTCCTCATTTAACATCTCAGAGAGACATAATGCCACAACCTTAGCGAAGCATATTTGAACTTTGAAAGAAAGCACCACAGAGTACAGCATAAAGTGGAAGACCCTAGAAAGAAGTAAACCATACTCCAATAGCAGCAGGAAATGCAGATTATGCCTGGCTGAGAAGAGGGCAATTTTAAAAGGTACCCAATGCCTGGGTGGTTACCTGAATAGCAGGAGTGAGGTGTTCAATCCTTGCCTGCATGAAAGGAAGTACATTCTATCGTACTTGCACGCCCCACCATGACTGCAACCACAGTTCCCCTGCCTCGACCTTCTGCAAACTACCTTCCACCAATGTCCTTGAGCCTGGAAAAATGAGTTTGACGAAAGTACATGCCAAGGCACCCACATACATACATGCACAAAATAATGCGGACGCCCCACAAAATAAACTATCTCCCACCACCACCCAACACATTTGTTGCCTAACACTCCATTGTATTCTTTCTGCAAAACCGATTGGTAAGATCAGCTGTGATGGATATTTAATACTATACATTTTGAATAATATACCCATTCTACTGACAAGTGCATCTTTCCCCTGACTTATGGTCTCTTAGATGACTTACACACATATGTATGTATATGTGTGTGCGTGTGTGTGTATTTATATATATATATATCATCATCATCATTTAACATTCATTGTCCATGTTGACATAGGTTGGACAGTTTCACCAAAGCTGGTAAGCTAGGGGGCTGCACCAGACTCCAGTCTGATTCGGCATGGTTTCTACGATTGGATGCCCTTCCTATGCCAATCCCTCCAAGAGTGTAATGAGTGCTTTTGCATGCCACCAACACAGGTGCCAGTTGTGTGACACCAGTATCTGCCACAACTACTCAAGCACAGCATATTGCCAAAAGTCTCAGTCGTTTGTCATTGCCTCCGTGAGGCCCAACACTTGAAAGGTGCTTTCTATGTGCCACTGGCACAGGTGCCAGTTACATGACACCAACATACTTATAGACACCACACATATACATATATATTCATATATTTACACATATACACACATATATATGTAATTATACATACATATATATTTATATATACATTACATATACACACAAACACACACATACACACACACACACACACACACACACACACACACACACACACACACACACACACATATATACTTCAACATATGGTGATGATACAAACACATACACGTTTGTGTGTTTGTGTCAGATAGTCAGACAAACAGACAGACAGAAAGACAGATATTTTCACAGAAGCAAACCGGAATGAGCTAAACAATCTAATTTGTTCAGTAGCCATGGCAACTGAATAGAGCAAGACCCTGTTCAGTCAAGTCTACAAAACCAAAACAGAAAAGAAAAGAAACTATAAAAAATATAGCATATAAAATTGATAAAAAAAAAAAAGAAAAAATTTCTCAGAAAGGAAGGGATCTTCTATGAAAAAGAAAAAAAGGAAAAGAAAAGAGAAAGTTCTGCAAAAAGGCAGAGGTAACTTGTACGTGGTTGCTCAAACGGTAAGAAATAGCAGCCAAATTTCCCTCAAATCACATCCCAACCCTTTAAATTAGAATAGTACATGTTAGACACTGCAGCACTAGGCATGTTTCTAAAATGACTGGTTGGTCACTGTTATAAAGTCTTTGGTGGTAATGATCTTGGTTAACCCAGAGCAAAGCAACAACCATAATAATTATACAGATTTCAAATTTTGGCACAAGGCCAGCAATTTCAAGGGTGGGTGTAAGTTGATTACATCACCCTCAGTGCTCAACTGGTACTTATTTTATCAACCCTAAAAGGATGAAGGGCAAAATAGACCTCAGCAGAATTTGAGCTCAGAACAAAAAGTTGAAAGAAATGCCGTTAAGCATTTTGTCTGGCATGCTAACCATTGTCAGCTCACCACCTTAACCAAAATAATTATATTACTTACCAAGTAACACAATCGACCAAAAAACCCAATGGCACCTGGTACAAAGATGACTGATTCTACTACACATACAAGGAATAAAACTGGCTTCTGAAACAAGAAAAAGAAATAAATTATTCAGAAATTCAATAACTATTCTTGACATAATGATACATCCAGGCTGGGATGAGATGATCAACCTGCTAGAAATAGCAGTGAAATCTATCTTATATCCAACAACTTTATATTTAAAAATGGAAAGCAAGCATTAATGAAGTCCTAGGAATTTCTAAAAAAATATAGGATGGTCACAGGTAGAGGGCCCTTGATTATAGGGTTGGAGCTAAACACTAATTATAACAAGAATCTCATTGCAGATTTACCTAAAAAATTTTTCCTGTTAAAATGGTGAGTCCCAAAGTTCTGATTTTTCTAATACCAGTGAAGTATCCTTGAGCAAGACTCTTCATTTCACATTGCTCCTGTCAATGCAGCAGAAAGTGAGTATCACACTGGTACTGGTGTACATCTCTTGCTTTCTCTCTCCCACCACACCAACTGTCACATCATGGCTCCTGACACAATAGGTACACAAGAGCATGATACAAGCCACCAAGTGACACTTGCTTGCAAATCATAGTTAAGTCTTATATTTTTAAGCACTTAATCTTCAGTACTATCCAGTAGGGATGTCTTTGATGAAAGACTTAACTGTTTCGTCACTGTAGTTAGTTTAATAATCCTTTCCACAACAGGCAAAAGAACTGAAATTTTGTGGGAGGTGCTAATCAATTACATCATCCCCAGTGCTCAACTTGTACTTACTTTATTGACTCCTAAAAGGATGAAGGGCAAAGTTGATCTCAATGGCATTTGAACTGAGAACATAAGGAGTTGGGAGAAACGTTGCTAAACATTTTGTTTAGCACAGTACTGATTCTGTCAGCTCACCACCATCAAACATTATATTAACAATAATACATTCCTAATTGCTAAAACCTTTTCGTAATTAAGTAACATAAGTTACATATGTATGGCGCTAGGAAAGGCATCCAGCTGTAGAAACTCTGCCAAATCAGATTGGAGCCTAGTGTAGCCATCTGGTTTCACCTGTCCTCAGTCAAATCGTCCAACCCATGCTAGCATGGAAAGCGGACGTTAAACGACGATGATGATGATGATAATGAAATTAATCAAAAATGATATTTTAAAAAATTATTAAGATCCTCCAAAACTTACTGTGTTGATGTGTCGGAAAAACCAATGTGTTCCTCCTATTGTTTCAATAATTCCACAAACTGTCAGCTAGAGAAAAGAAATAGGTTTAGTCCATTGGAATTACAATGAAATTAAAATTATTTAAATTCTTTGTTCAAAAACAAAGTAAATTGTCTTGAGACATAGATCAGATTAAAATGTTACACAATCTCAGCTTTGAAAAGAGAAATGAGACTGTCATTCATGAATCTCGAATAAGCATTAGCATATTAGCAACATTTATAGTATTGACAACATTAGCACATTAGCAAGTACACAATCACTTTTGATTTGAAGACCCAGAATTTAGTTAACCAAATAACTAGAGCCTCACCAGTAGCGAGGCTCCAGCTGAAGAGTTCATGGGTTTAGCGGGGTGGAGTATGGAGTTACCACTATTTCCAGTTCCACTTTGGTCCAAAGTGTTAGTACTGGTCAAGGAACCTAGTTATGAGTCAAACAAAAAAGGATGTTCTTGTGACTTACATGACTCAGTGAAGGGCCAGCCCCAAGACATATATCACAAAGACCAACTATTGTGTGGACTACCCTGATGTCACATGAACCAGTGTCCTTGTCTAAGGGTTAGGTAGGAGCTGTGCCTCAAGGATAAATTTTGGGGAGCAGGAGACTAACAGAGTAAACTGTAAATAAATCAGAAAAAGACAAGAAACCACTGCTGTACCTTTTTCAAAGAAAATCATTAATCTTCAGATTTTAGCATAGAGGTCCATGATTATTGATGCCTGTAAAACAGGCAAGGCACATGAAGAGAGAGATATTACTGGTAGATACTTATTTTGCCAGTCTTGGAGGAAAGAAATGCAAATTTGAACACAGAACTAGGAGAAACAAAACTAAATACCAATATGCATTTTGTTCTACTCTTTGTGTTGGCTACATTTCTACGGGTTTTGTTATTGTAAATAACAAACAATAATGATACAGGGATTAATTAGTCGTACATATCGACAAAATGACTCGCAGTATTTCAGTATATTGCTTTACATTCAAAGTTCAAAACCCACCAGACTGGCAATATTTCAATACGTTACTTTACAGTCTCAAAAAAGACTGATGAAATAAGTACCAGGCTTTAAGAAAAAATGGTACTGGGGTCAGTTCATTTGACTAAAAATTCTTCAAGGTGGTACCCCAGCATGACTGCAATCTAATGACTGAAACAAGTAAAAGATATTAGACATCAGTTTTATTATTATTCGGTCTTATTCCTGGTAGGGATTATGTGGACAGTGGGTTACTACCTGTAACCTTAAGTATCTACAAGTTTTCAGCTGTCTTTCAAGAGCTTAGAATCCTCCTGATAATCCTTCCTGTCCCTAAGAGACAAACTTTCTGTAGCAGCTCTACCAGACACAGACATTCTATTTGAATCTCCTTCAGCCATTTCTGTATATCATTGCTTACTGTTCCCAATGCACCAATTATTACAAGTGCGACCTTTACTGTTCTTCCTATTTCAAGTTTTGAGGGATTGTATTTTTGTTTTCCATCCTCTTTCTTTACGATCCTGGAATCAAACAGACATGATGGGTTGATAAATAAGCAGCTTCACTTTTCCTTATCTATAATCATTTATCATTATTATTATTATTATTTGGCAGAATTGTTAGCACACCAGGTGAAATGCTTAGCAGTATTTTGTCTGCTGCTGCATTCTGAGTTCAAATTCCGCCAAGGTCAACTTTGCCTTTCTTCCTTTCAGGGTCGATGAAATAAGTACCAGTTACATACTGGGGTCGATTTAATCAACTAGCCCCCTTCCTCCAAGAGCTTTTCAAGGCCTTGTGCCTAGAATGGAAATAATAATAATAATAATTATTATTATTATTATTATTATTATTATCTCCTTCCACTCAGGCAATGAGGTGGTAGAATCATTAGTATGTCAAACAAAATGCTTAATGACATTTCTTTACATTCTGAGTTCAAATCTCGCTGAGGTCGACTTTCTCCTTTATACCTCCAAAGCCAATAAAGTGCTAGTGTACTGGTGTGCTGATTGTAGATATATTGATTATTAATATCAACTTGACCCCTTCCTCTAAAAATTGCTGGTCTCAAGCCAAAATTAGAGAGAATTATTATCACTCTGCACTGCAACCCTAAAAAGCACACCAAATTTATGGTTTAAAGTCAATATTAGAAATCAGTCTAATAATACTATTATTGAGTCGATCACATCAACCCCTGTGTTCAACTGGTACTTATTTTATTGACCCCAAAGGATGAAAGGCAAAGTCGACCCTGGCGGAATTTGAACTTAGAAAGTAGCGACAGGCGAAATAGCACTAAGCATTTCGTCCAGCATGCTAACTATTCTGCCAGCTCATCGCCTTAATAATAATAATAATAATAATAATAATAATAATAATAATAATAAGAAGAAGAAGAAGAAGAAGAAGAAGAAGAAGAAGAAGAAGAAGAAGAAGAAGAAGAAGAAGAAGAAGAAGAAGAAGAAGAAGAAGAAGAAGAAGAAGAAGAAGAAGAAGAAGAATCCTTTCTACTGTAGGCATGAGGCCAGAAATTTGGGGGCAAGAGGGTAAGTCAATTACATAGAGCCAAACATCGCCTTCCTGGCACTTGTGCCAGTGGCACGTGAAAAGACATTCGAGCGAGTTCGTTGCCAGTACCACTAGACTGGCTCCTGTGCAGGTGTCACGTACAATACACCATGTCAAGTGTGGCCATTGCCAGTACCTCCTGACTGGCCTTCGTGCCGGTGGCACGTAAAAGAACCCACTACATTCTCTGAGTGGTTGGCGTTAGGAAGGGCATCCAGCTGTAGAAACACTACCATATCAGATTGGAGCCTGGTGCAGCCATCTGGTTCACTGGTCCTCAGTCAAATCGTCCAACCCATGCTAGCATGGAAAGCGGATGTTAAACGATGATGATGAAGTAAGTAACTGGAATTCATTTCATTGATATTGAAAAGGTGAAAAACAAAGTCAAGCACAGCTGAATTTGAACTCAAAATGTAAAGTAATAATAAAAATAAAGTTGTAAAAGCAAAAGTTAGGTCATTTGTTTGGTAGAATAAAATCACTTTTGTTTAAAATGTTCAGAAAATGAATTTCTCAATACTTACACAAAAAGAGCAAAAGAGGGCGCCTCCAGCAAGTGCAGCAAGCACATGTTGGTTTTTTAGGTAGTCTAGACAAACACTGGCCATAACAGTACAACTGAGGCTGAGTAATGTTTGCAGAATACCAAGTTTCAATAACTTGCTACATAGCAGGTCCATTCTTGTGCTGGGGCCTTTCTGTAGAGGCCCCTTATCAGAAGGAATCACCGTGATACTGTTATATATATACTTTTATATATATATATATATATATATATATATATATATATATATATATATATATATATATATATATCAGATGGTTATCTGCAATTCAGAACAAAAACATTATGATCATGGCCATTTCTTCAAATATTTCATGTGAATTATAAATATTTCAATGAATACAGTTAGACATTTGATGCATTCTTAGAATGACACACTCATGACGTCTGGAAACATTTTTTTCACACTCAGATTTGTCAAAGCATGGAATAAACTACCAACATCATTTGTTAGCTATCACAACGCTGCATCCTTCAACAATCCCATGATTCCTAAAATCTACCATAACTACAGCACCACATACCTATACACCCATTCTTCTCCATGACTCTTTTACTGTTCACTTTTCTGTCTTTTTCTCTCTTTTCCTCTATACTCTGCATGTATTTTTGGCTATTTTTTCTGTCTTTCTTTGATTTATTTTTGCTTTCTGTCCCTTCTTTTATCCTTTCCAGTGAGTTGTAGGACACTTGAGTAATGTATTCAATAAGACCATTATTATCTACTATAATAATACTCTTGTGTATTTCTCCGTCACAACATATGAATGAGAAAGGAAGAAATGATAGATGAATAAGGAAGGAAGGGGGTGATGGCAATAACAGCATACAGGACACATGCTGTCTGAACCAGTGTCCCATAAAAAGCAAAACAGCCAATGTACAGCCTCCAGCTATGTTTTGAAACTCATGTGATAAATGAGATGACCTGTTCTTGTGGGGAAATCTACATCAGTGTGAAGGAACACCTCCACAAGGCCACACCACCCAGCACTATATTCCAACACCACTAGCACTGTGATGAGGATTTCTCCACCTGTATACTGGCGACAGGAATGGATACAGTCAATTTTTGAATAAAGGAAGCACATTTCATCAAAAAGAGGGCACCCAACCTCAACCACTGGAAGGAACTTGATGGTTGGAAATTCATATACTGACTCCAGGGCCTTTAACCAATACCAGCAAAAAATCACCATTGAACATCTGATGAAGGATTATAGATCAGAAAGCACTCACATATGTTATGTTATACGTAACCCAAGAACTAGCAACAAAGCTATACACAAACCATACACCACCAGTAGTTCCCATCTTAACTCATACCTATATTAACTTCTCTTAATTTCTCTAAGCTTAGTGTCCCCTGTTTCTTTCCAACACTACACTTTACTCCCCTCTTTCACCTTCTCAACCTCTTCTACTAATGGTGTTTCCCCTGTTGTCTCTCTGTACTTGAAAATAAATATAGGCGCATGCACGATGTCTTTAATATTATTTTCAATCCCTGTCATCTCTGAAAAAGAACCTGCCCATGAGAAGGATGTAGGAGACATGGCTGGAAAGCCTTTGATTAGATTATAGATCTGCTAATTAATTCAGGTGTGATCAGTAGTTAAACAACAAAGACTACAACACCAGCTGGTCGTTATACTTTAAAGCTATGTCATGGCAACTAAATAGCTAATGATGAATTATTGAATAAAAAGCATTAATGAAAGATTCATTGATAAAAGGATTTGTCAATGTAACATAAATTGAAGTGTTATCATGACCGTTGAACAGTGACTATTAAATGGAATGATGTGATATTTGTACATCACAAGGGATATCCATGCATACCACACACTTCCTTGGGTCTGTTATGTATCCCAAGACTCCTGTTATAGCCCTTACAAGTAAATTCTGTGTATCTTATATTTTTTAATTTATTTGACTTATTGACCCTTAATCTCTTGCAAAAAGTATCCCTATTTATTTTACTTAAGGTTAATGGATGAAATATACTCTAACCTAGTTTAATTCTTGGTAATCATGATTCTATATCTAAACCCTGGGGTCATCCTAGGATCGAACTGATTATGGATTTTATAGCCATATCTGATTTTCTCCTACCATCATTCATATTCCTTGCACTCAACATTAATTGTCCCTACCAAAAATAGAAGAGTGTCAAAGCCATTATACTCCAGTTCACTTCAAACTTTAATTGCAGCATCAACTTGAATAAATCTGCATGGATACATTTTTAACCATGATGAAATCAGAATGCAGCTGAACCAACAGGATGCAAATAAATACCACATAGCAAAATATCCATGCAGCAGAAAAATATGTTGGACAGAGGTTTAAAGAGAATATACTGCATAAATGATTGTAATAATAAAATCTGTATAGGTGTATAATTCTCCTTATGTTGTGATGAGAGTCACAGCATCCCCCCCACCTTGCAAGGAATAGACTGGACCAAGCGATTATAAATAGTAGCAGAGAGAGTGGAGTTGTGTTAGTTTGAGTTGAGTTCGCAGTGAAGTCAGAAGGTGTCAGTTGGTTAGTTTGTTTAGAAAGTTGATTCATGAAGAGATTGTTGGATCATTACATTATTATTACAACTGCATCATTATCTTGTTTACTGTTACAACACTGGTACAGTGTATTTAAACCATCCATCGCAATATCTTGGTGGTACCATGACACTGGAGATGATGGATACAATATCTGGTGATGAGGGTTTCGAAGCCCACATAGGTTATTTAACAATTTGTTCATGATACTTGTTAAATGATGGAAGACCTATTAGCTTCTATAATACAATAGCAAAAGCAACAACAAGAACAGCAACAGGTGTTGCAAAAGCAACTGGTACAGCATCAACTACAACAACAAACAATTATTGGAGCTATATTCAAAGAAGTCCAAAAATAAGGTAAATTCATTTTTGCCAGACGGTATATTGAACTCAACTAATGAATTCAGTTATAACCCAGAGGAGGGTATAACTTTTGCATCGTACTACAGAAGGTATGAGAAGGAAGATTACAAGACATGGTCGCACAAAGAAAAAGTAAGGTTATCATTATGTAAATTAGCTCCATCTAAGCATGAACAATGCTGTTTACCAAAAAAAATCTAGTGAAATTTGTTTTCAGGAAACAATCAAATTGCTTTATTTACATTATTTACATTTGACGGATATTTGTCTTCATCTTGTTTGTTGTTAACACATTTTCGGCTGATATACCCTCCAGCCTTCATCAGGTGTCTTGGGCAAATTTCGAACCCGGGTTCTCATTCCTAAGGTATTTTTTGATGTTGTTGTTATTATTATTATTATTATTATTATTATTATTATTGTTGTTGTTGTTGTTGTTGTTATTATTATTATTACTATTATTATTATTATTATTATTATTATTATTATTATTATTATTATTATTCAGGTCACTGCTTGGAATCGAATTTGGAATCTTGGGGTTAGTAGCCCGTGCTCTTAACCACAAAGCCATATGCCCATGGGTGTATCAGCCGAAACATTGCGTTAACAACAAACAAGATGAGGACAAATATCTGTCAAATGTAAATAATGTAAATAACGTACATAATTCCTCATCTCTTAAATATAGAACTGAATCAAATTACTGTGTAACGTTTGGTGATAAAATTTCTCTCTTTAACACTCGAATGAAGTGTTGGAATTTAGCTAAAAAAGAGGATGATGACTTTATTACATATGCGAACAGTCAACAGAATGTGTGAATGTTTTAAACTTAAAGAACTTACTCCTGAGATGTTTAAGTGCCTCATTTTTTTACAAGGCCTTACAGCAAATGAAGATACAGGCAAGAATTCTTGCAAAACTTGAACAAGCGAACCAAGATTTAACCCTGCAGACTGTTGCAGAAGAATGTCAAAGGATGGTAAACCTGGAACATGATGTAGGAAAAATTCAAGAAAAGGATTTCACAAAAATACAGATATGTCAACCAAGAAAGTATAACCAAAGAAGATTGCTAGGTCCTAATCCATGTTGTGGATGTGAAGGCCTACATTTCAGAAAAGTTTGTCCTTTTAAAAGCTAAAAATGTTATAGTTGTCAAAAATTTGGACAGAAGAGTTCACACTGCAAAACAAAAGCATGAAGGTCAAATGTAAAAAATTCCAAAGTGCTCTCAGCAGAAAGTAAAATTGATTCCCAAATAAGGAAATTTGAACATATAAAAGTAAACGGAGTAAATATTAAATTACAACTGGATAATGGTAGTGACATTTCAATCATTAACACCAACACATGGAAGAAAATAGGGAAACCTATGTTAAGAAAAAACAGTGAAAACTGCATGTGGTGTAACAAGGGACAAACTACACTTTGTAGGCAAAATGTGAAATGATGTCACATTTCGAGGAAAATCTTGCAAGGTGAAAGTTTTCGTCATAACGAACGCAACCAATCTGTTTGGTACCAACTAGTTGGAGTTATTTGACTTATGATATATCCGAATAAGCTGGTACTCATATAAAAATGAAATCTGCAGAGAATAATTACATTACAAGAATGAAAGAAATATTGACAAATAAGCAAAATAAAAATACAAATTCAAATAATTTTTCACTATGCGACAATGTTTTAATGTACGTGCAAAGGGTGCTAGTACTAACTGCACTACAGAAACGAGTATTGCAGGAATTCCACAGTGGACACCCAGCAATGTTGAAAATGAAAGCCTTAATGAGGAGCTATGTACAGAAGCTCTACAGGACATGCCATCCCAATCTCTTTTGACCTATCATCATTCATATCTATGTCATCACTCACTATCATCATTGTTATCATCATTCTTGTTATTTTGGATGCTCTGTTCATATCTTTATACTCAACCAGCCAGTCGTCCTTCCTCAGACAAACTTTCAAACTCCAATTAATTGTACTTGTGGGACCCATGGAAATTCCATAAAATGAAAAAGATTAAGAGAAACTATTTAAGAAAAAAGGGATAATTTGCATTTTTATTTTTATTTTGTTAATTTATTTCACTTCCAATCACAATAATATATTACATGATTTTGAAACTTCCCCCTGCTAAGCACTTTATATTTCTCTCTTTCTCTCTACCTCTTCAACAGACTTTTAACCATCTAATTCCCCTCTTCATGTCAACACCAACACCAGCGCCAACAACAGCAGCAGTAACCGCATCAACATCAGCAGAAACAGCATCACCAACACTTGCACATGGAGATACATCAGATGATCCAGTAACATGTTTAAACAGTGCCTCTCCAACCACAGATCCTCTTTCAGGATCTCGGAAAGGAGATACACTGCATTCTAAGCCAGCCATGTATGGCAGCTGAAAGATGATGGAACTCCCCACGTAACATCATGGAAAATCCTAGAAAATCCAGGCCTCTACATAAATGGGACTAAGCATTGTAAACTGTGCATAGCCAAACAGATGAAGATATTAAAGGACTTCCTTGACCCGGGGAACATCCTTAACTCCCAGATGGAGGTCTTTGGGCCTTGCTTGCACTTCAGGAAATTCTTGCTGGCGTCCAGGGACTCACACACCAACAGAGTTCATTACAAATAGCAGTCAAAGGGAGACAATCCCTTGTTGTTGGCAGAGTAACAAAGTTTTTCCTTCTCCATTTTCTAGAAAGGCCACTTGCTAGAGATGCCATAGGCCAACAGGTTTAGTGTCTGAAGAAATATTGTAAAGCTAAATGCTTTATAAACATGAAACCCAGGGTAACACCATAGACTGGCCATATCTATCTTTATATTCTCTACTGCTCTATAACTTAGAGTATGCTTCTTTCTCGGATTTATGATTCACTGACAATATATATATATATATATATATATATATATATATCATCATCATCATCATCATCATCATCATCATCGTTTGACGTCTGCTTTCTATGCTGGCATGGGTTGGATGGTTTGACTGGGAAGTAGTGAGCCAGATGGCTGCAACAGGCTCCAATCTGATCTGGCAGAGTTTCTACAGCTGGATGCCCTTCCTAACGCCAACCACTCCGAGAGTGTAGTGGGTGCTTTTACATGCCACCAACATGAGGGCCAGTCAGGCGGTACTGGCAACGGCCATGCTCAAATGGCGTTTTCCACATACCACCAGCACAAGTGCCAGTAAGGCAATGCTGGTAAGGATCACGCTCAAATGGTACTCCTTACGTGCCACCGGCACGGGGGCCATGCAGCGTCCCTGGCCACGATAATGCTCAGCTGGTGCTCTTAGTACTCCACTAGCACGGATGCAAGTCATGTGGTGCTGTCATCAAATTCGGATGATAGATATATATGGAGAGAGATGTAGAAAAGAGAAAGAGAAGGACATTTAGCAAAGGCCCAAATCCTAGCAAGTAGAAAAACAGACTAATCACTGATCCCTTCAGGGATCAATATCTAGAAAATATCTAGAAAAGGTGTTGATAGAAACTCCATATGGTGTACCCAGTGCAAGCTATGGATGCATTAGAGGTGCAGTGGTATCACACAAAGATTAACAGAGAAAGTAGTGTTTGTATGTGACAGATGTGTAGGTACAATAAACACTAGGAATGTACGAAAAATAGACTTCCTCAAATTCCCAGTGGAATCTTTAGAAATAGTAGATAGTTCATTACCTAGGGGACCAAGTTAGTACTGGAAGAGATAGTTCTGGAAGTGTAGCTCACTCAGAGTGAAAGGCAGCTACATAGCAGTGAGACATGGGCTATGACTACTAGGGATATGCAAAGTCTTGAAAAAAATGAAGCCAGTATGTCCACCGGATGGTTAACATTTGTGTGCAAGTACAACAGAGTGTAAATGATTTAAGAGAACAATTGGGTATAAGAGGCACCAGATGTATTGTGCAAGAGAAAATACTGTACTGGTGTGATCATGTGATGCATATAGATGAGGACAGCTGCATAAAGAAGTACCAATCTCTAATTGCTGAGGAGATGACAAGGGGGCCAAGGCTTCTGGCAATTTGCTGTACTTGAGAAGACATGTCAAGCTAAGTAAAATCATGGCCATCCATATGTATAGGCATGTCTCTCTGTCAGCTAAAGAGGTATTTTTCTTGCAGGCTCGTGGGTGCTGGTACCACATATAAAGCATCTATGCCAGGGCCATGTATAAAGCACCCAGTACACTGTAAAGTGGTTGGCATTAGGAATGGCATCCAGCAGTAGAAACCATGTGAAAGTAGACAATACAGTCTGATGTAGCCCTCCAGCTTGTCAGCTCCTGCTGAACTGGCCAACCAATACCAGCATGAAAGACAGACATTAAAGGATGATGATGATGATGACGATGACAATGACAACGATGACGACGACGACAACGATGACGACGACGATGACAACGATGATGACAACAACCGCAACAACAATGATATCTATATGTGTGTGTGACACTGTGTGTACAAGTAAAGTTACTTTTACATTAAAATACTTATTAAAAAAAGGGAAAAAGAAACACCAATGTAAACTAAATAACAAGTTTTCAATAATTACCTATCATACAAAATTAACGTTGTGCATAGAAAACATTCCTATTCTATTTCAGCTCACCTGATGCTTCTTCTCTGCTTGTTTGTTTTGTTTTGTTTTTTTCAGCTAATTAATTAATTATGTATACCTAAATATTGTGTTGTTGATCAAACTTTGATAATAGTTCAATCATTTTCTTCTTTTCATAATTGCAACGGATTCACCCTCAAGGTAGCAAGAAAAGCAGCTTGTGTAATCTGACACAGTTTTAACTAGAGATTAACAAGAAATAATGACAGAATTACTTATGTACATATCAAAAGAACTGCTTAGAGGTACAGCATGCACTCAGTAACTCTCAGTGCTTTGGTTGAAACAGCTTGACCGGAGATGCTTTGTTTATGCTTTGTTTTTGAGGTTTTTTCTTTCCTTCTTGTTAGGAAAAATGGTCACTGTAATATATTTTTATGTTTTGAACATCAGAGATTGGTAACTTATGACAAAAATATTTTACCTTCTATCTTTTTCTTGTTTCGGTCATTCAACTGTGGCCATGCTGGAACACCACCCTGAACAATTTTCTTTTCTAGTCGAATGAATCGATGCCAGCACTTATTTTCTTTTTTTATGAGCCTGGTACTTATTTTATTGGTTTCTTTTGATGAACCACTAAGTCACAGGCATTGGGTGGTTTTACAGGAGCTGGTAAGGCCAGGAGACACACCACGTTCCATAGTCTGTTTTGGCCTAGTTTCTACAGCTGGATGCACTTCTTAATGCCAACCACTTTACAGAGTGTGCTGGGTACTTTTTATATGGCACCATCACCAGTCCTTTTCATGTGGCACCATCACTAGTCCTTTTTGCGTGGCACCAGCACCAGTCCTTTTTATGTGGTACCAGCACCAGTGTTTTTATATAGCACCATTACCTGTAGCTGTTCTTACTCCGATTGACAGAATTTTGAAGTAACTACCTTCCTTAATAACTACATCTCCTAGGTAACAAAATCTATCAATTATTTCTAGTGAGCCATCCAGGCATTCAAAGGAGTTTCTTTCTTTAGTGTTCATTGAACATACTGCTCCAGTGCAGTATGTTCCTTGATAGTCTGCTTGTGATTCGGTTACATCTTTAGTGTGTCCATGGTTCACTTTCAATACAGTGTACGGAGTTTATACCTACTACTTTTCTGAAAATCGAACAAGGCCATTTCAGTGGAAGGTACCTGGGACCTGTCTTCTTTCTTGCTTACTAAGACCATCATCATTGTGCAAAAGGCCTCTTGATTCTTGGCTTAGCTTCCATGCCCAGAATTTCCTCTTTATTTTCACGATACATTCAGCTGTACTTGTCATATTGATGGCAAATATGCATTCATCATTCTGAACTCGTTTCTTAGATGTAGATAGAGAAACAGACACACACACACACACACACACACACATCAGTGTTACGTAGCAATTTTGATAAACATGTTGCCCAAGGAGACTCCAGTATAACAACTGACTGATTTAGCTGAAAGAGGTTATTATATTCCATCATGCTATTGTGTATTTTTACTTCTAATGATTACTATTATGTGCACATCTGTATATATATTAATCATCATCATCATCATCATCGTTTAACGTCCGCTTTCCATGCTAGCATGGGTTGGACGATTTGATATATTTATATATATATATAGTGAAAATTTACCAAAAAACAAAAGACAAAGACGGGTGTGTAAACAACAAACAGATATATTAGTTTAATGCTTGGGAAGTGAGAAAGTCTTTTACGTTTTGAACCTATGCTCTTCAACAGAAAGGAACACAGAAATAAACAAGGAGAGAAAATTAAAAAGGTTTAGTGGCTAGCAATCTATCATGGTGAATGCCAGACAGAGGGGTCATATATATATATATATATATCATCATCATCATCATTGTTTAACGTCCACCTTCCATGCGTGGTATGATTTGACAAGAGCCTGCACCAGACTTCTGTAACTGTTTTGGCAGGATTTTTACAGCTGGATGCCCTTCCTAACACCAACCACTCAGCAGAGTTAACTTAGTGCTTTTTACATGGCACGAACACAGGTGAGGTAGTTTTAGCAAGATTTTTACAGCAGGATGCCCTTCCAAACACCAACCACTTTACAGTGTGGACTGGGTGCTTTTAAGATATATATATATATATGTATGTATATATGTATGTATATATGTATGTATATATATATATATATATTGTTGTCTCTCAAATATTTAAAATCTACAATTAAGAGCCCTCTCTACTCGCTGGCGGTACCTACCCACCACCACTACCCATTTTCCTTTATTCAAAAATTCTTATCGCTCCTTAAAATTATGGCTTTTAAGTGTTGATTTCTCAGCCCAAGAATTACAGCGTGATGTGCTGCTTGACTGGTCCCCCCTCTCTCTCTCTCTCTCTCTCTCTCTTTATATATATATATGATGATGATGATGATGATCTTTTCTCCCGCCATGCCTCTGTCTACCCCTCCATCCTCTCTCTCCCCCTTCGTAGTTTTTCCTTTAAGGTCTTCAGGTTCTGGCTATATATAAATGAGAAACCCATTCTAAATTATCTCGCTGACGTACTACGACGAAATACCCAAGATGCAGATAAGATAGAGATTTTTATTTATTTACGGCCTCAAACATCTCAATACCTTGTGCTTTAGTTTTGTCCCTTATTATTTATCTTGTTTCTCTCCATGAAATTCAATTGAATTCAGTTGTTGTCTTAAATTCATGCTTATTCATTTTCTAAGCTTCCTAAATTCATGCTACGTTATATTCTAATCACCCAGAATTCATTGCTCTTTTAAAAAATTACGATTTATGCATTGTTGTCTCTCAAATATTTAAAATCTACAATTAAGAGCCCTCTCTACTCGCTGGCGGTACCTACCCACCACCACTACCCATTTTCCTTTATTCAAAAATTCTTATCGCTCCTTAAAATTATGGCTTTTAAGTGTTGATTTCTCAGCCCAAGAATTACAGCGTGATGTGCTGCTTGACTGGTCCCCCCTCTCTCTCTCTCTCTCTCTCTCTCTTTATATATATATATGATGATGATGATGATGATCTTTTCTCCCGCCATGCCTCTGTCTACCCCTCCATCCTCTCTCTCCCCCTTCGTAGTTTTTCCTTTAAGGTCTTCAGGTTCTGGCTATATATAAATGAGAAACCCATTCTAAATTATCTCGCTGACGTACTACGACGAAATACCCAAGATGCAGATAAGATAGAGATTTTTATTTATTTACGGCCTCAAACATCTCAATACCTTGCGCTTTAGTTTTGTCCCTTATTATTTATCTTGTTTCTCTCCATGAAATTCAATTGAATTCAGTTGTTGTCTTAAATTCATGCTTATTCATTTTCTAAGCTTCCTAAATTCATGCTACGTTATATTCTAATCACCCAGAATTCATTGCTCTTTTAAAAAATTACGATTTATGCATTGTTGTCTCTCAAATATTTAAAATCTACAATTAAGAGCCCTCTCTACTCGCTGGCGGTAACCCGCCCTCCCACCCCCTCCACCGGAAGTTCATTCGTCTGTCATCCCTCTGTCATCCCACCCCCTCCACCGGAAGTTCATTCCTCTGTCATCCCACCCCCTCCACCGGAAGTTCATTCCTCTGCCATCCCACCCCCTCCACCGGAAGTTCATTCCTCTGTCATCCCACCCCCTCCACCGGAAGTTCATTCCTCTGTCATCCCACCCCCTCCACCGGAAGTTCATTCCTCTGTCATCCCACCCCCTCCACCGGAAGTTCATTCCTCTGCCATCCCTCCACCGGAAGTTCATTTCTCTGTCATCCCGCCCCCTCCACCGGAAGTTCATTCCTCTGTCATCCCACCCCCTCCACCGGAAGTTCATTCCTCTGTCATCCCACCCCTCCACCGGAAGTTCATTCCTCTGTCATCCCACCCCCTCCACCGGAAGTTCATTCCTCTGTCATCCCACCCCTCCACCGGAAGTTCATTCCTCTGTCATCCCACCCCCCTCCACCGGAAGTTCATTCCTCTGTCATCCCACCCCCTCCACCGGAAGTTCATTCCTCTGTCATCCCGCCCCCTCCACCGGAAGTTCATCCCTTTGTCATCCTGTCAACCTCGGCTGTCTCCCGGAACCCATCTAGTGGCCTTGGCCATCCTCTCCCCTACCTTTGGGTAGCGCATTAAGGTTGAGAAATGTTTGCAGGTTGTAGGTAATGTTTTGCTTATGAATTCTTCCAATTGCAAGTTTTCTTTTCAGGTACACGACACTGCTTTTCCTCTTCCCAGGCTACAGGCCCACACCCCCAACACCCATACTGTTAGGATTGGCACTCTCAACGTCGGCACGCTGAAAGGTAGATCTGGTGAAATTGTTGAGATGCTTGAACGGAGATGCGTAGATATGTGCTGCATCCAGGAAGTAAGATGGAGAGGAGGTTCTGCAAGGTTCCTCACAGGCAAAGAACACAGGTACAAGATTTTCTGGGCAGGGAACACTGACGGGGTCGGGGGCGTAGGAATACTTCTAGCGGAGAAATGGGTGGATAAGGTAATCGAGGTCGTTAGAGTAAGTGACAGAGTACTTAAGATCAGACTAGTGCTTCATCATAGATTAGCTACTGTCATCTCAGCCTATGCACCTCAACCTGGGCTACCAGATGGTCTGAAAGACCAATTCTATGACACCCTCTTGCAAACTACCTCGTCGACGAGTGACAGGGACCTTCTCTTTGTGGCTGGAGACTTCAACGGTCATGTCGGACGTCGTGCTGCGGGCTTCCATGGCATACATGGAGGCTATGGCTTCGGTTCCCGCAACGAGGAGGGAACCAGACTGCTGGAGTTCTGTGATGCAACCAATCTTATGGTCTGCAATACCAACTTCAGGAAACCTGCCAGTCACCTAGTCACCTACCGCTCCGGCAGACACTCTAGCCAAATCGACTACATCCTCGCCAGAAATAGGGAAAGAGGGCGGCTTATAAATGCCAAAACCTACCCTGGCGAAGAATGTACCCCACAACATAGATTAGTAGTTAGCGACTTTGGGATCAAGGCAAAATGGGTGCCCAGAATTAGACAGGCTTGGAGAAGAAGGGTGTGGAAGCTTAAAGACCCTGCAAACGGACAGAGACTTAGAGACAAGTTACTTGAAGCATTTAACGAAATAGAAGGGGATATAGCATCATACAACGTGGAAGACAATTGGAGATTTCTGCGGGACAACCTGTTGAAAGCCACCGACCAGATTTGTGGGTGGTGTAAGGTCCCCTCCCAACCCAGAGTAACGTGGTGGTGGAACAAGGAGGTAGACAGGGCTATTAGACAAAAGAAACAAGCTTGGAAGGACTGGAAGAACGGTGGTAGCAGGGAATTGTACCAATGTGCCAGAAGGGAGGCTAGGCGACAGGTTTATTTAGCCAGAGGGGAAGCAGATAAGGAAAGATTTGCCAATGTTCTGCGCCGTGAGGACCAAAGACTCGAGGTATTTCGGGTTGCAAGACAGTGTAGGAGAGAGAATAGTGATGTTGTAGGAGAGAAATGTGTTCGCATGGATGATGGTACGCTTGCATTAAATGAGGATGCAAAGAAAGAGGTCTGGAGATGCCACTACGATAGATTGCTTAATAAAGAGAATGAATGGGAGAAAGAGAGCCTGCCTTATGTCGACCCAATAGAGGGACCAGCTATCCGAGTTGATAGTACCAGGGTAGATAAAGCAATTAAGAGTATGAAGACCGGGAAAGCCCCCGGCCCATCAGGAATCACTGCAGAGATGCTCAAAATATCTGGCAGTGTTGGCTATAGCCTAGTCACCCGTATTACGAACCAGGTGATACACGAAGGAGTCATACCCTATGACTGGTGTAGCAGCATCATAGTCAACTGCTACAAAGGTAAAGGGGACGCTTTAGATACAAATAATTACAGAGGCATCAAGCTGTTAGATCAGGTTATGAAAGTTACAGAGAGGGTCATAGCCCAACTAATTAGGGAGCGAATCAATTTAGATGAGATGCAGTTTGGGTTCGTGCCAGGTAAAAGCACTACTGATGCCTTATTTCTAGTGAGACAGTTGCAAGAGAAATACCTAGCCAAGGATAAACCTCTGTACCTGGCTTTCGTTGACATGGAGAAAGCCTTTGACAGGGTCCCCCGATCCCTTATCTGGTGGTCAATGAGGAAACTTGGGATAGAAGAATGGCTAGTGAGAGCTGTGCGAGCCATGTACAGAGATGCGGCCAGTAAGGTGAGGGTTGGAAATGAGTACAGCAATGAATTCCGGGTAGAGGTAGGGGTCCACCAAGGTTCCGTCCTCAGCCCCCTATTATTTACCATAGTCCTCCAGGCAATCACAGAGGAGTTCAAGACAGGTTGCCCCTGGGAGCTCCTCTATGCTGATGACCTTGCCCTAATTGCGGAGTCACTATCAGAACTAGAGGAGAAGTTTCAGGTGTGGAAGCAAGGTCTAGAATTGAAGGGCCTTAGAGTCAACCTAGCTAAAACCAAAATCCTAATAAGTAGGAAGGTAGATAAAACACAAACCCCTTCAGGTAGATGGCCCTGCTCAGTATGTAGAAAAGGAGTAGGTAGTAACTCTATAAGATGTACCCGGTGCAAGCTATGGACACATAAGAGGTGCAGCAACATCAAAGGCAGGTTAACTAGCAAGTTAGTTTTTGTTTGTGGCAGATGTTCAGGTGCAATAAAGACTGCAAACAAACAGGAAACAACTTCTATCTCATTCCAGGGTGAAAAACTAGAGGTAGTCGATAGCTTCCGCTATCTGGGCGACCAAGTTAGTAGTGGGGGTGGGTGCGCTGAAAGTGTAGCTGCTAGAATAAGAATAGCCTGGGCAAAGTTTAGAGAGCTCTTACCCCTGCTGGCGACAAAGGGACTCTCACTCAGAGTAAAAGGCAGACTGTATGACGCATGCGTACGAACAACCATGCTACATGGCAGTGAAACATGGGCTGTAACTGCTGAGGACATACGTAAGCTCGCAAGGAATGAAGCCAGTATGCTCCGTTGGATGTGTAATGTCAATGTGAATACCCGTCAGAGTGTAAGTATCTTGAGAGAAAAGCTGAACATTAGAAGCATCAGTTGTGGCGTGCAAGAGAGACGATTGCGCTGGTATGGACATGTGGTGAGAATGGAGGAGGATAGCTGCGTGAAAAAGTGCCACACCCTAACAGTTGAGGGAACCCGTGGAAGAGGTAGGCCCAGGAAGACCTGGGCTGAGGTGGTGAGGCAAGACCTTCATACATTGGGCCTCACCGAGGCGATGACTACGGACCGAGACCTTTGGAAATGGGCTGTGCGTGAGAAGACCCGGCAAGCCAAGTAAGATCGTTGCCAGTGCCCCTGGACTGGTTCTTGTGCGGGTGGCACATGAGATGCACCATTTTGAGCGTGGCCGTTGCCAGTACCGCCTGACTGGCTCCTGTAGGATTTTCGAGCGAGATCGTTGCCAGTGCCCCTGGACTGGCTTGTGCGGGTGGCACATAAAAGACACCATTTCGAGCGTGGCCGTTTTCGTGCGGGTGACACGTAAAAGCACCCACTACACTCTCTGAGTGGTTGGCGTTAGGAAGGGCATCCAGCTGTAGAAACTCTGCCAAATCAGACTGGAGCCTGGTGTTGCCATCCGGTTTCACCAGTCCTCAGTCAAATCGTCCAACCCATGCTAGCATGGAAAGCGGACGTTAAACGATGATGATGATGATATATATATATATATATATATATATATATGTGTGTGTGTGTGTGTGTGTGTGTGTGTGTGTGTGTGTGTATATATGTATGTATATATATATATATATATATATATATATATATATATATATATATGCATGCATGATTGAAAGAAAGAAAGAAAGAAAGAAAGAAAGAAAGAAAGAAAGAAAGAAAGAAAGAAAGAAAGAGACTTGTGTGGGTGTGTGTTTATGTGTGCTGGAGGTGTGGGAGTGTGTTTGTGTATTTGTGTATGCAAAACAATTATGTACCTAAAAGAAGTCTTTTAAAATACTTCTCTTATATTAGTAAGATTAAACCTGGGGTCAAACGAATTGATGAAGTCTTTAACTAAATCTAGAGTATCGACCAACAGATTAAAGAGAGGAAGAAAAATACCCTGAAAAACCTGATCATTATACGAATTAGGTGATTAGAACAGATTAATCTGTGTATACACTAAACAGTATACAGAGAATTAAAAGAGAGAATTAAATCTGCTTTGTTTCCTGACATGATATTCTAATAAACAAAAGTGTCAAAACTGTTTAAAGCAATTAACAGACTAGGTCTTCTATTGGTGGCTCTTCTTTATTTACTACTGGCAGAAAAAAAAATTTGGTTTTTTCCCCCTTGGGGTATTAAGTGCAGGATAATCAATTGCCTGGTAATGGTTCCAGTGTGAAGAAGCAACAGTGAGCACAATTATCCAGCAGGACACTGTTGGTAATACATCATAAAGAAGTGTTCATCGAAGCTATGTGCAGCTACAAAAACTACTTCATAACTTGTGTGTTGCTTGATGGGAGAGCCACAAAATTGTGGAAGAGTTTCTTTGAGGTGTCAGCTGGAATATTTGTCTTAGTCATCAACATTAAAAATACTGAATATACATGTAATTCCCTAGTACAATGTAAGATGTATGTGTCATGTATTGCCAATAAATGACTGGCTTAAATTTTTGATATGATTGTCTTAGCTTAACAAATTAAAGTTATTTTTTCTTTTCTGATATGTATAATATTATCATACACACACATAGATAAATTACATGCAAAAATGCAATCAAGAGAATTAATATTCTTAAGATTATAAATCTGGAAAAGTACAGGACAAGTTATTACACTTGGAAAAGTTCAGGACAAGTTATTACAGCTGGTAAAGTACAGAACAACAAATGTTTTACTTAAAATATTGCAGCTAAGGATAAGATTTCAAATAATATATTTAGATTTAGAAAATATTAGCTTTTATTAAAACTAATAAAATTATGACAAGTTATTACTTCTATTTGTTATTACTTGTTACAACTGCAGGTGGTATGGGTTGTTTGCCTTGGGTTTAAATAAAATATTAGTAATATGTAGTAGATAGAAGGATCTATTGGAGGTGCCCTAATATCGATTTTTTTTCAACAATCTAAGTATATTACGAGTTTTCCAGACATGAGTTCTACTCACGTATCAAGTTTCATCAAAATCAATAAAATGATGTAGGAGGAGTTAGCTAACAACGCCACAAACAAACACACACCCATTTCCCACATAAGTGATAATATATATATATATATATATAAATATATATATATATATATATATTGATAGAAATGGTAAGACAACAAAAGAATGAAAGAGACCTCGATATTATGTAAATAGAGGAATTTATCTGTAAATATATGTGACAATTATTCGGTAGCCATGCCCGACAACTGAAGAGATAGCGGCGCGGGTTTCCGCCCCGACATCCGAAACTCATGGCTACCGAATAATTGTCACATATAGTTTTAGGGAAAATAACCAATTTTCAAGAACTCATCGATGAAAATCCACTATCACATATAGAAAAATTAATAATTAAAATAAAGTAAAGTAAATATCTATAAGGCTCAATTTAATTTTAATTTTTTATAAATTGATTTTAATTGAATTTTTTACCTGTAATTTTGGATTTTGTCCCTAATATTATATATATATATATATATATATATATATATATATATATATATATATATATATATATATATATATATATATATATATATACATTGGGTCATCCCAGAAATAATGCGGTTTTTATACTTTTATTTTTCAAAATTAAGATAAATAAAATTCTTTTTTAATCCAAAATATACTCTCTTTCATTTTCTACAATGCTCTTCTTCCTATCTAGTAGGCTTGCAAGGCCCCTCTTCCAAAATTCACTTGTCCGTGACAAAAAATACTCTTCTATTACTGTTCTGACCTTGCCTACAGAATACATATTTTTTCCGTCCAAAGGATTTTGAAAGCTACGGAATAAATTATAATCAGATGGAGCTGTAAGGGCCGTGCGATGCGAGGTAACGAGAATGGCGCTTTAGTACATCACATGATCGATACAATAAGTATAAAATTAATAGAACATGTAAGTGCCAGAGAGAAAAAGGAGACACAACTGCGTACAATGTTTAAGAGAAGATTTATTGATGTAATAACATGTATGTCTGTTTGTGCGTCATGTATACAGAATAATAGACAGACCGTCATGAAAAAGAATGTATGTATGCGTGTGTTAAGAGCATATAAGAATAGCAATGAATGAGACAGTGAAAGAGTCTATAGCCATCGAAGTGGGAAGTTCATAGACACAAGAATGAGAATACCATTTCGTAGTCAATTGTACACGATAGTTGAAATACTGTATCAAGAAACTGCGGCCATGATGCTGAGCCGGCTGCAGGTACATGCCATACGTGACGTCATGGCTGTGATGCTGCTGCCTGGGTCACTTGATACAGAAGTTCTTGCAGGTTGTATATTCACTGTTGATCCATGGTGAAGTAATTCACGAAGAGAGAAGTGTTGGAACCTGGATGAGTTGCTTGTTGCTTGCTGAGGTGTGTACATAGAGAGATGATGTTGACGACGTTGAGAAGATGATGGTGGCGACGAAGTAAGAGATTGCCGTATTGCTATTGGACGAAGTTGGTTAGTCTCAACGTAGCTGCTGTGGTGTCGTCGCTGGAACTGGCTGTGTTCAGTGGTCAGTGGCTAGACATAAAAAGGTCTGGAACCGAAAGACCACGAGACAAGAAGCTGGGTTTATATAAGCAGCTTTAGGCTTAAAACTTGGTTGAGAACAAGCTGTCTCACGTGATTTTTAGGGGGTCTGATTGGTTATACACGGCAAATTGGCGCGACAGAGTAAGAGACAAATTGCACCAATACCAATCGATCAGAGTAGCGGACACAAAGGGGTTTCAAATAGTAACCAAATGCTAGCTGTTACTTGCTACGTTTGAATGCACGTATATATAATAAAGAGGAGAGAGGATTTTTACTCGAGTGTACGCTACAGGACTATGTCCGGAGAATATGATGAGTGGGGCAGCGTTTCCCATTCAAACTGCTCCAGCCTTTGGAATGCCATCCTTGCTGTATGTGGCCGAACATTATCCTGATAGAACACCTTTAGTCTTGAAACCAAAGATGGTCGTTTTTCTTCTAGCGCTGACTTAAGCTGCTCGCGCTGTTCGTAGTAGATCTTTGCTATCGTTTGGTTTGGGTTTAAAAGTTCATATCCCACCAAAGAGATAACAACACCTTCCATGGGTGAAGACCTTCTTTAGCCAGTGGTACTGGTGGTTCTCCTTTCCCTACCCACTGACTTTGGCACGTGATATTTTTACAGAAAACCCATTCCTCGTCACCAATCACTATTCCATTCAAAAAGGTTCACTCATGAGACATGGCAGCAAAGAAGAGCTCGCATTCACTCTTTGCGCGCGATTAGACTCGGAAAGATTGTGACGAACCCATTGATGCAATTTGCGGACCTTTCCGATGGTACGTAAGTGTTGATGAATGGTTGAGTGACCAAATCCAAACTTCTCTGCTGTTTCCTCAACAGTTACGATGGGATTTTGTTCCACCAGGGTTTGCAAGACGTCCTTGTCGAGCTCTACAGATCTTCCAGGACGAGGATTATCTACAATGCTATAGTTTCTGGCTCGGAATTTCTGGAACCACTGTTGACATTGGCCTACGCCTATTGTCCGATCCCCATGTATTGCATTAATATTCCTTGCACTTTTCGATGCGTTGTTGCCTTTATTGAACTCATAAAGCAAAATATGCTGAATATGCTCCTTTGTCACTTCCATTATAGCTTTGATAAAATAACTGTTAAAATCAAACTGCACTCTTCAAAACTTGAACTAAGAATACGGACAAGATAAAGTTAATGACTGCTTTTATAGCAAGTTGATGCAGGTAGTTTATCCCATCCCACTCCAACTTTTAATTTATGCAATTGAAAAAACCGCATTATTTATTGGATGACCCAAAATATATATATATATACATATGTAATACTTCGACCGTGCGAACCAAAGGAGATGGCGACGTAGACGGTAAAGGCTCCTTTTTATCACGTCGCACGGTCGAACACAAAATAAAGATATATATATAAGATAGAAGGCTCGTCGTAAGAGATACGAGCCATTGTGCCAGTAAAAGAACTTAGGACAAACTTAACCGATAGATATATAATGAGAATAAATTTATTAACAAAGTGAAAATGTTTGTCTGTGTGCGCGTGCATGCGACATATAAAATTAACACAGTAGATAAGTCAGGCCTTGGTGTACAAGAGAATGTATACAACAATGTGAAGTGACGGACAGTCGTATAAACAATAGTGTGTGTACAATATGTGAGAGTACCAGTGTGCGTGTGAATGAGAGGAAACACAGAATAATAGAAAGAGTGTCTGTAACATAGACTGTAAAAAGTCTTAAACACTGAGAATAGAGAAAACCAGTTCATACAAGAGTTACACAAGGAGATAGAATGTTCATACGCAGGAAGTTGTGGCCAAGGAGCAGAGCTGTAGTATCACACTATGTGTGTTGAGTGTCGAATGCTGCGACCTGTGTGACCTGGTATAGTATATTCTAGCTGGATAGTTCTGACTATTATTCGTGAGTGAAAACAATCCACTCAACAGCATCGAGATAAACCGCTCTTGTTGATGTTGGTGTTGCTGGCGACGACAACGGTAGACAGTACATTGGTGGTGAAGACGTCGGCGCTGGAACTGGTTGTAGCTGTGTTCTGTATGTGTGTGGTCAACGACCAGACTTGTGAGAGATCTGAAATCGAAGACGATTGCCGTCGTTGGATCGGGCTTATTTATAGGCGAAAAAGGGCTCACCGGAAACCCAGTAAAACTCCTTCTCACGTGATTTTAGCTGAAGCCACGATTGGACGTAAACGCCCCCTTAGCAAGCAGAACATGGGGACAATTGCCGCGCAAATAAGAACCAATCAGGATGATGGACAGAAAGGACCAAGGCAACCGAAGGCTAGTTGTTAGCAGCTTCGTTATCATTTATGATTGAATGCCCGAGAGAGAGGTTTCACTACACATATATACATACATACACACACACACACACGCATATATATATATATATATATATATATAAACACACACACACACACACGCGCGCGCGCACACACACACATACACATTTATATACATACTGCTATTCTGTTGGTTACGACGACGAGGGTTCCTGTTGACCCGATCAACGGAACAGTCCACAGGCTCGAATACAGGAGGAATTTTCATCTTAACCTCCTTTTATATTTAGAATATGCTACACACAGGATGTGGCATCTTCGAGCAGATGACTCTCCCGGCAACTGCTCGAGTAATCAGTACCTTCACTCCAGTGGCGTGACATAAGCGGTGCGGAGTGTACGGACCGCACAGGGCGATTCCTTTATACGAGAGCATGTTTCTAGTAGTCGAAGTTGTGTTAATTTTATAGGAAAGGTTGGCCAAAATCCACACTTCAATACTGATTAAGTTGTCTCTGCTGTTAATGTTCCTTAAAATTTTCACGCTTCATACCAATATAATCGGTGAGGGTTTTGATAAATGCTTAATAGAATGTTACTAAACCACTCAAGAATTCATTTTATTAATCCATTTATTTCTATTCTCGAAAGATCTTTTTTGAAGAATATATAATAAAGGAGGGAACGAAATGTTACATATTATAAGTACCTGTACAGGTGTGGAAATGGTTGCAATAAAACAACCAGAAAAAATATAATAATAAGGTAAATGAAAAGTGGAAAGTGAGACGGGCGTAGGAAGGAAAATAAAATCTTAATGAAATTTCTGCATGAGAGGTTTGCAAATATCGAGAGGATTGCATTGATGTCAGATTTGATAGCACCCTCGTTATCTAGTTTTGGAGCGATGCCACAAGATGTAAAACATAACACGAACGAGTCAGTGACGTCAGTATGTTCCTCCTATTCAAAAAATAAGATGAATATAATATAATAAAACATTAAATATAAAAAATAAAAGCAACTAATCTCAAAGAAATTATCAAATGACTGCGTTGGAGGTAACGAAGTCTTTTCTTGATCATAGCTGACACACTGATTATTCTACCCGTTATCGCTGATTCGTAGAATATTTCAGCAAAACAAGATGAAGTGGTTCAACCAGTAAATAGAACTGATCCCGTCTTTTAAATGTGTACGAGACAGTGAAAAATATCTTAAAATATCTTAATGAAATACGGTCAGACATCAATTTTGTTTCTCATGCGTTAATCTCCCGCTGACTGAATTTGTATTCCAGTTGAATTTCAGTCATCTTTATAGTGTAATCAAAACCGTACGTGTTCCCTTGTCGTGTGTGTGTGTGTGTGTGTGTACACATGTGTGTGTGTACACATGTGTGTGTGCGCGTGCGTGCGTGTGTGTAAAAATATGCGTGTATCTGCGTCATACATACACGAAGTGTTTTTGTGAGTGCGTATGAATGTGCGCATGTATGTCTATACGTGTGTTTGGTATGTGTGTACGTGGGTGTGTACATGTACATGGGTATGTGCGTGTGTGTGTGTGTGTGTATGCGCGCGTGCGATATCGTGCGTATATGTTTACGGATATCCAGATTTAATCATCGGTAAAAATATTTACATAATCCACGAAGCAACATATAAATAAACGTAGACTTATCAATAAACACATAAATAAATCAATTCTATATTTTTAGAATTATGCTCCTTATACATTGATAAAAAAATGGATAAAAAATTTTAGGAAGTTGAAAATATATATATGTTAAAAGGCATACGAGATTAAAAAGCCAGATTTTTACAAAACGTATAGCTGTTGATGGTTGGAAGGCTCGGGCTAAAGAGAGATATAGATATGGTTTTAATCACTCGCTCACAATTCAGATAAAAGATATTATTTTCCGAACGCACGATGTTCTTGTAATTTCTCTCGCAGTCGAGAAAGGCTGGCAAGCTCGTTTGAGACGGAAAGGAAGGAATGGAATTTCAACCATGTTTCGTGGTCTGCTACCACAACAGCTCCTTTATAGGATCCAGTTAGCTAAAGACATCATCAGGAGGAACCACGTCCGGTTTCGGCCCCTACTCCTCTACCGTTTTGAGTTTTTATAAAGAACTGTAGGCTAAAAGCAGGGTTGTAAACAGGTTGTCCCACGTGAATTTATTTAGGACCTCCAACTGGTTATACACGGCAGTTGGTACAATCGAGTAAGAGACAAATTGCGCCAATACCAACCAATCAGAGTAGTAGACACGACGGGATCCAAATAGCGGCCAAAGGTTAGCTGCTCCCTGTTACGTTCGAATGCACGTATATATAATAAATGGGAGAGAGGAATTTCACCCGTGTCTACGCTACAAGTCTATTAAGCAATCCTCAACATTAAGCCATCGCGTTATTCAGTCTTTAGAACTTTCTTTTTGTACCCCCATAAAAGGCCGCTTTTAATTAATCGCAGAGTGTTGAAAGGCGGCTGAGCAATATGCGCCTCTATTCTTGCCAACAGAGGGCCCAGCCAGACAAACCAAGAAGGCAGCTAAGACAGAAGGCGCAGATAGATAACCAGAAACTTCCGTCATCACGAAGTTAGCACAATTGTTTTTAGATATGTTGAGCAAGCCGTACGGCTTACTGTAAACTCAGAGCAGTATCTCTTACCCAGTATGTAATTATTGTTGTTGTTAACTGTAAAAGGCCAACGCTGTTTGTCTTCTTTGTTAAATGTTCGTGAATGTCGTTCATTTACTTCTTCGCGCAGCCCAAGAAACATTTTCATTCATTATAATTCAAACAGCAACCACAGCAGCATCGACAAAGCACTATAACATCCGATGACACAACATGCCAGCAACACTCCCGACAAAACCAATAACTGAAGGAAATGGAAGCAGTTATGATGGCGATAATTATTCCTTTGTTCTGAAGTGTGTATATTTACAATATTCACTGCAGAGTGACAGAATCAATAAAGTGTTTAATATAATGGTTGTGGAATGGTAGGATCGGTAGAATGGTGGATAACCTAGAAGTGAATTAGTAGAATATGATGCGTAGCAGATAAAAAGACGATTAATTAGCAGAACTGGTTGAATGTTGATTGAAGTATCATGCAGCATTTAGTTACACTTCTTTACGTTTCTGACATTTGAATCCCACAATGATAAACCTTATTCTTTTAGGGTTGATAAAATAAAGTACCTGTCAAGTACAGAGGTCGATATAATTGTCATTTCTCCTGCTCCTAAATTTGAGGGAATGCATCAATGTTGGAAATTAATATCTATATCTATAATAAGTTTCAATCAATCATTCATTAAGTGTACGCAGAAGAGCGGTAATCCAAACAATAACGCATTCATTCTCAATACGTTCGAGTGGCTTCGAACGTGAATAGCTGATCGCTGTTGTTTTTCATCATCAGAGAACATTTCCTCCTTTTAGACGATCTGAGTTCATAACATACACGTTTCTATTCTACCCAGATCTTCTCTTGAATTCTTCACTTTATTTTCTAATCTCCTTTTCTACATTTGCTCGAACTCAAAAAGGAGAAATGGTGACGAATGGAAAAAACAGAGGACTCCTTTTATTTAAACGTGTCACACGGTCGAACACAAAATAATATATCAATGATGATATACAAACAATGTTATACTTCGATAACATTAGTGAATTCGTAAATACCAGTAATGAAGAGACGATAGAAGGCAACCGTATGAGATGAATAACAGAAATATTTATTATGGCGTTAAAGATGTATGTCTGTGTGTGAGTGTGAATGCGACATATAAGAACATAATCAAAGACAGGCCGTCGTACAAAGAAATGTATGTATGTGAGTGATACATGTATGTTGGTGTGAGATATTACAGCAGATAGAAAGAGTCAGTAACACGTGAGCATTTATACCAGTTCTTGAGTACACTATAGGAAAAGTCTGTATGTGAGAGTAGTTGAGGCTGTGAGTGTGACAGAGCGATCACTAGTTGTGATGTGGTGGCTTCCATGCCGGGCCGTGATTCTTGTTATACAGATGTTCGTCGTTCGTCGCTGGCTGAAATCTCTTGTCTGTTTATTATCGTGGTGAAGCTGAGTCACCTAACAGAATCGAAGAGAGAGATGTGCCGCGGTGGTTTAGTTTGGTGTACATAGAAAGTCGTGTAGACGCTGGTGGTGAAGAGGCTGCTTGGTAGTAATCGTATTGGTCATGACGATGATGCTGGTTAGTAGTAATCGTAGAATCGTGTTGGTCATGACGATGATGCTGGTTAGTAGTCGTAGACTCGTGTTGCTGATGTGGCGACGGCGGTGGTCATCGTTGGCTGGACGAAGCTGTTGATGTGTCGTTGGCTCGCTGGCTGCTGCTGCTGTCGTGTGGTACACGGAACAGATCTCAAAGAGAAACTGAACCGAGACCAATTTGCTGGGTATGAGTTGATCTATTTATAGAGAATTATCGGCTCCCGAATGCTTCAGAAAAATACTCTGTCACGTGACCTTATTAGGGGCTGTGATTGGTCAGTTTGCGTTCTGGCGGGAACGGTTCGAAGAAGTTGCCGCTTCGAATAATAATCAGTCACGTGATGACAAGGTTGATGTTTTCCGCTACGCCCGCGTTTGTTTATATTTAAATGAGAAGAATGGCGATAGCAGTTTTGTATCTAATGGCGATAGGTAGTTTTGTATGTAATGGCGATCGAGGTGTTAGTTTCACTACAACCGTATAAGGGGACTTTGAGATACCGTAGTGTTTCGACCTTATTGTGTGACTCCTCAGTCAAATGTTCCCCGTTGGACCGATGAATTTAACACTATCACAGATCTTGTTTAGATTCTCACTGTTCTGTGTGGACCTCATAAATTATCTATTTGGCAGGCAGATATCAGCACACATCAACAAATAATTTGTTTGTTCATTTCTTGCACCGGTAAACCGCTTATGTTATGAATAGACATCGTCTAAAGAGAAGAGATGTTCTCCGATGGTGAAAAACAATAGCGATCAGATATTCACATTCGAATTGAGATTAGACTGATATGTTATTGCTAAATTTCAATCAGTTTGATTTCCAGTAATCAAATGTCTTGTGCGTTCTGTCTACCAGACAGAATTAAAATTAAGAATCTTTAATTCTAAACTGAGGATAATAAACGTAATTTTGTTTATTGTTTTTGTTTTGGTTTGTTTGTTTTTGTGGGATTGTTTCGTTATTAATTTTTTATTGAATCCAGTCGGAGGGTTTATCTCCGTAACGATCAAGATCTTGGTCGTCATGGAGATGAAGGGAGTCAAAATACATTCTACATTCTCTATATGCAAAATCTGAAATGTTAAATTTTAGTTCATACAGTTCTATATTTAAAAGATGAGGACTTATTTACATTATTTACATTTGACGGATATTTGTCCTCAGCTTGTTTGTTGTTAACAACAAACAAGATGAGGACAAATATCCATCAAATGTAAATAATGTAAATAATGTTAAATTTTAGATTTAAATTTGAATTCACCTGAAGAAAACGGGTTATTTTTTTCCTAATGTAATTAATTTGTTCACCAATAAAAAGCGGTCTGAAACAGCTGTAGTGAATCTCAGCCGATTCGTGTTACTATTTATACTACACTACACTCGAAATATTCCCTATATTGGATCGAGAACTTCAGTGGACCGCGGACTGCATACTGGAGTATACCTGTGTGTGATTTTACATATACATGTGTACTTATTCCGATGAGTATATTGATCTGTCTATGTGTATGTATATGTAAGTGATAGCACAAGTCTGTATATACATTGGTATGCAAATAAATGTCCATATATATTGTTGATACACGGATATGCTGTTCTCGACCCAACTATTGTGAAGGCATGTGCCTTAGTGGTTAGGCTATTCGCCTCACGATCGCAAGGTCATGAGTTCGATTCCTAGCAACGTGTTGTGTTCTCGAGCAAGACATTTTATTTCACGTTGCTCCAGTTCATTTAGTTGACAAAAATGAAAAGTACCTGTATTTCAAAGGGCCAGTCTTGTCACACTCTGTGTCATGCTGAATCTCCCTGAGAACTACTTTAAGGGTACAAGTGTCTGCGGAGTGCTCAGCCACTTGCACGCTGATTTCACGAGTAGGTTGTTCCGTTGGTCGGATGATCGACTGGAAATCTTGTCATCGTAACCGACGGGGTGCCAGTGTCATACATATATCACAGCACCACTTGGTCGGTACTACGAAATGCAAAACCTTATAACACAGACTCCAAAGTATGTAACATTTACCTACAGGAAACACTTGAAATAATATTATGTAAGGATGAAAATAATAAACTAACACTCAAAGATAATCCTCACATGCAACCATAAACTGGAATTTAGGAAAAATATAGTGGGTGAGCTGAAAGTCACGCACCAAACCATTTGACATTTTATCAGGTTGAGTAAAAAGTAAGCATCGTTTTGAACCATGAAGAATTGGTACCAGGTTTTTGTAGAGTTTTAATTTTTTCTAAGCATTTTTTAAACCTTTTTTTTTATTATTGTCTGATAATACAGACATAATCTTACCCAAATGCATCAATAAATTAATATTGATATTTTTTTCGCCGTTGTTACAATCATCTGAAATGGAACTGTCAAAGCGCGATATTCGAGCAATTTTGCTATTCAACTTAAGAAAAGGACGTAAAGCAGCTGAGACTGCCCGCGATATCAACGAAACGTTTGGTGAGGAAATGACCAGTGAGTAGTCAGCTCGAAAATAGTTTAAACGATTTTGCAGCGGAGACCTGAGCCTTGAAGATCGTGAGCGTAGTGGACGCCCATCTGTCATCGATAACCACTCGAGAACTGGCAAAAGAACTTTAAGTTGGCCAGAAAACAGCCTGCAACCATTTGCATGCAAGCGGAAAATCAAAAAAGCTCGACAAAAGGGTACCACATGATTTGAATGAAAATCAGAAAATGCGCACATATGAAAGTTGTTCGTCGCTTCTTCTCTGTAACCAAGCTGATCCATTTCTCGACCGTGTTGTAACTTGCGATGAAAAGTGGATTCTGTACAATAATAAAAAACGTTTTTCGCAGTGGTTGGATCAAAATGAAGCACCAAAAACCTTCCCTAAACCCGAGCTCTTCAAAAAGAAGGTTATGGTGGCTGTTTGGAGGTGTACTGCTGGATTCATCCACTATAACCTCTTAAAACCCGGAAAAACCATTACGGCAGAAACATATTGCCATGAAATTGCCAAAATGAACGAAAAGCTGCTACTCCTCCATCCCAGACTGGTCAACATAAGTGGATCAATCATTCTTCATGACAATGCTCGACCACACGTTTCACTAATGACGCTCCAGAAGTTGAAGGAACTTGGCCACGGAGTTCTTCCCCACCCAGCTTATTCCCCAGACCTTTCTCCTACCGTCCACCACTTTTTTAAGGACCTTAGTCGTTTCCCACGTGAGAAGGAGTTCAAAAATCAAACTGATGCTGAAAGTGCGTTCAAAGAGTTCATCAGCTCCAGAACTCCAGATTTTTAGGTTACCGGAATAAACAAACTTGTAGCTCGTTGGCAAAAATGGGTTGATTGTAATGGTACTTAGTTTGATGAATAAAATTTCCGCATTGTTGAAATATATTGTGATGAATTTCATGTTTCAAAACGTCGCTTACTTTTTACTCAGCTTGATATTTATGTTATGTTAGGGGGGGGGGGGGGGGGAGTGATGAAAGGCGACGAGCTGGCAGACTCGTTAGCACACCGGGCGAAATGCTTAGCGGTATTTCATCCACCGTTACGTTCTGAGTTCAAATTCCACCGAAGTTGACTTTGCCTTTCATCCTTTCGAGGTCGATAAATTAAGTATCAGTAAAACACAGAGTCGATGTAATCGACTAGTTCTCTCCCCAACAATTTCAGGCCTTGTGCCTATAGTAGAAAGGATTATGTTAGAGGAGTGATTCGCTCCCTTACTCACAATATATTGGACACAGTTTGTGTATTGTTAACCAGCTGGAAAATACGTTTCTTGTAGTTAAAATGTAGTAACATAGTTCTTTATAGAACAGTCATGTTATAGCGGCAAAAAATGTTACCGTCTAGTAGTGTTACCATTTATATCTCGTTTAGAGATTTTAGAACTAGCTATTTTGCTCGTTATGTTAGTATTATTATTCATTTTGTTCATCATGTACAGGTACGTGTGTACTCATCATTATCTTATTTTATTCAATTTTAGAAAAATCGAAGTATGTCTTTGACAATTCCAGTGTGTATTGAACTTATTTTGTGCGTGACTCTTGGTCCGCCCAGTAAGATGTTCAAAGTGAAATTACTATATTTATTAACTCAAAACTGTACTTAATATAAGGTGATTAATTTTAATGACATGTTAGTATTATTGTTTACCTGTATTATGTAATGATTATTATAGTTTGAATGTGCCGATGATCATGAAATGGTATTAATATGTTATTTGCTAGAAAATGCTATTATAATATTTTCGGTATCATTGCAGGTAGGTTTAAATATAAACACGTTAGTATGAAACAAAAATTTGTAAAATTATAAGTACTGTGTGGGAGTAAAAACATTGATTTAACCTGACAATATAAAATGAGGAGAATCGCTGATACTTAGTATGTATACATATGTGCGTATTACATGAGTAGGTATGTATGTATGACAGATAAAAGTAGAAATACATGCATAAAAATGAGCGTTTGTGTATACACACACACTTCGAATTATATATATATATATATATATATATATATATATAGAGAGAGAGAGAGAGAGAGAGAGAGAGAGAGAGAAGAGAGGAGTGCACATTTAGATATAAAAATCTCTATGTAGACACACACCGAGTGTATAAACATATGTATGTGTAAATGGGTGAAGGCAAATAAATCTCTTCGTGCATGATAGGACACAGATAAAAGATAACAGTTATATATATATATATATATACATATATATGTATATGTGTGTGTATATATATATATATATATATATATATATATATATATAGAGAGAGAGAGAGAGAGAGAGAGAGAGAGAGAAGGAGAGAGAGAGAGAAGGAGAGAGAGAGAAGGAGAAAGAGAGAGAAGGAGAGAGAGAGAATTCAGTTAGAGGTTATGTTACTCTCATGAAGAGATGGTGTCATCCAAGGAAATACTGGTTAATTACCTAATATTTTAGGGGGAATTGATATCCTAAAAATAATAGGTGTGTATATAAGCTGTAATTTATATTCATGTAAAGGAAGAAGAAAATGGTGATTTTCAAGTTAATAAACATTTATTATCAGCAACAAATCGATCATTATCCCTTACAGCTGTTTCAATTATACACAGTGAAATTAATTAAATATTGAGTTCATATTTCTGAGCATAATCTCTTCAGAGGGGAAAAATATACCCTTAAATGTTTTGTATGTTTGTTACAAACAAGCATGCAAAACATCTAAGTGTTTATTTTTCCCCCTGAAGAGATTATGCTCAGAAATATGAACTTAATCTATATATATAAAACAAAGGATGGGTGTGCGTGTGTGTTTGTGTACGTGTATGTTTCTGTGTGACTGTGTCTGTGTGTGTAGTACGTATGCATTTCTACAATTTTCAACCGATTTTTACCAAACTTTAGACACACATTACTTATGTGCCAAGGATGATCATGCACTATAAGACCTTTGCCCAGAGCTCCCACGTAATGCGAGAAACCGACTAGGGAAAAAGGTGTTTCACATGGCTTTTTCTCTAAAAACTGCATTTTCAACCGATTTTCTCCCTTTAACGTCTACAGTTTTCAAGCGATTTTTTCCCTTTTTCTCTCTTTCTTTTTCTCATTTTCACCTTCTGCAATACTTCCTCTCTTTAAGTCTATGTCTGTTTCTTTCGCTCACTCTCTCTCTCCCTCTCCCTCTCTCTCTCTCTCTCTCTCTCTCTTTCTCTCTTTCTTTCTTTCTTTCTTTCTCTTTCTCTCTCCCTGTCTCTCTGAAAATTAACTTCAGTGCATTTCAGTTTTGCCGTGCGTAAGTATCTTTGTCTTCACGCTATTTGTACGTTCTCCCTACAACATTACTTTACTTATTTTTAATTTTTTGCACTCAGTCTATTTATGAACACTATTTACATTTCTCCCTCTATCGAAAACCGTTGTGATACAGCCGATAAGCATTCATTACTAACCAATGGGAATTCAAGCACGCCATGAGAGTTCATGCGTTAGAATAAGATATCCTAAAGTGGCTCAAGTTTTTTCACTCAAGCTACTTTCTTCTACAGCTTTATACTCTAAAATAGAGTTTGTAATTTCTGTCTAAAAATTGACTTCCTTCTGTGATATAATATTATTTCACTTTCATTCTTTCACTTTTAATTCTAATGTGATAAGACTATAATATTGTTTCACACTTTTGTGTGTGCTCTGGCAATGGCGGTGTGGATAGTGGTGAGAGGATATCTACGTAGGATGAAGTGGTGAACCATGAGTTGAGACTGAGTCTCAAAGTCATGGTTGTCACTGCAGAGCCTGCGCAGATGGAGGAATTGGGAATAGGGGATGCAGAGCTTGGTGTGTTTAGGGTGGGAGGAGGATAAGTTGAGGTATGGGTGGGAGTCTGTGTGTTTGTAGTAGATGGAGGTAGTGAGAGTGAAGTGATTAATGCTGACTGAAATGTCGAGAAAGGCGACGGAAGTGTCGGAAATAGTGCAGGAGAAGTGGGGGGGGCAGGATGGAAAGATTTGACAAAAGAGAGGAAGGAGTCAAGTTGTTCGCGGGAGAGTGAGGTCGCACCGATACAGTCGTCAATATAACGACCGTATAGTTCAGGAGTGGGACCAGTGAAACTTGAGAATATTTGGGCCTCAACGTAGCCAACGAACAGGCTCGTATAGTTGGGGCCCATTCTCGTTCCCATGGCCACTCCCGAGGCTAGCTGGTAAAAATCACCCGCGAACGAGAAACAGTTAAGGGAGAGAACAAGTTCGGGCAGACGAAGAAGTGTGGATGTGTCAGGCTGGGAGTTGGGTCGGAGGTCAAGGTAGTGTTGGAGTGCACGTAGCCCCTCGTGGAGAGGGATCACCGTGTATAGGCTCTTGATGCCAAGAGTGAAGAGAAGTTTAGAGGGGCCAGGAGGGAAGGAGAAAGAGTTGAACAGACGAAGAGCATGGTTGGTGTCATGGATGTGAGAGGGGAGGGAAGCTGGGGGGCAAGGACACGGTCAAGATATCTGGAGATGAGTTCGGTGGGGCAGTTGCAGGCGGAGACGATGGGGCGGCCAGGATTGTTAGGTTTGTGGATTTGGGGGAGGAAGTAAATTGTGGGGGTGTGAGGGGTGCAGACAATGAAGTTCGAGGTGGTGGGGGGACGGGAGTAGGAGATGAGGTCATGGATAGTGGAGGACACCGTCTGTTGGTAGCTGGACGTGGGGTTGGAGGGCAGAGGGCAGCAAAAGGAGGTGTGTTGAAATTGGCGGAGAGCTTCGGCCTTGTAGAGGACGGCGCGTCACACTACCACGGCTCCACCCTTGTTGACTGGTTTTATGATGATGTCTTTGCGACGTCGGAGACATCGAAGGGCCGAGAGTTCGGTTGAAGAGATGTTCAGATGTCGAGGACACCTGGAAAAGTCAAACCGGTCCACAGCGCGCTGGCAGACAGCCGCAAAAAGATCGACTGCTTGGAACTGGCCAGGAGCCGGCGTCTACTGGGATCGTCGGCGGCCCAGGTCGGTGATGCATTAAGCAAAATAAGCATGTGCTTTGAGCATCAAGGGAAGAAGGGTAAATGGTTTACGCCACAAAAGAAATTACTTTAAGCTTGCTAAAATAATATTCGGGATGCCTTTATCTCTACTAAGTATGTATATATATGTGTGTGTGTGTGTGTGTGTGTGTGTGTGTGTGTGTGTGTGTGTGTAAAGTGTTAGGTGTGATGTACAGAATTAAATATTGAAAAAAAGGTCGTCAGAATTTTGGAATAACTTCTTTCATTTATTTTATACATATATTAGCGCTTTCGTTCGTCTTTCGAACTTGTCAAATATAATTCTGTGAAAATACAGAGATCTTGTTTATTTATATAAAACAGGTTTTTTGGGGGGTTTTGTTTATAACAGAACATTGTTTTGTTTTTTGTTTTTGTTTTTTTTTTGGGGGGGGGGCTTTGGAGACAATGGAAGATGTATAAACAGATAGATAGATAGACAGGCAGATAGATAGATAGATAGATAGATAGATAGATAGATAGATAGATAGATAGACTGATAGTCAGACAGATAGAGAGATGGATGTGGTAAAAGAGAGAGAGAAGGGCCATTGTATTGAAATGGTCTTTTTAAGGAGTGTCAAAAAAAAGGGTAAAAGCTTGTCTACTACTTACTGTATTGTTTTGAGAGGGTTTCTCGGGATGGTAGAAGAAGGAAGAAAAGAAAAAAAGGAAGAAGAGAGAAGAAAAATAGAGAATAATAAATAGAAAATATAAAGAAAACAAAAAATGTCTTCCTGTTTTTTCTTTGCTTTTAGTTCTTTCCTTTTATGTTCTTTGTCCTTTCTTTTTATATACACTTTGAGTCCTATTTAGAATATATTCCTGTCATACATTCATTTATTTATTTATTTTTGGTAAGGTGTAGTTCTGCATGAGAGTATATTAGTATAATATTTGTAAATTTGAAAAATCGAATTAGTAAAATCAATTAGTAAAGATATCATATCACACATATATACATATATATACATACAAAACGTATTCCTTGTTTTTCTTTTTTCTCTTTCAAACATTTAACTTTGGGGAAAATTTTTTTATGAAGAGTAGTTCCATTGCCTTTCGGTATTGTGGATCGTCCCGTGTACATTTATAAAAGGGAAAGATTTTGAACTTTCCGTCTCCGCATATTTCCAGATGTTTACTCAATGGAATCATTCTTAGTTCTTCTTGTCGGATATGTTGCCGGTGAATTCTTGCACGTTGACAGAGTGAGTTATTCGTTTCGCCAATGTAATTTTCTTTACAGTTTGGACAGGTGATGCAGTATATGAGATTTTGTGTCTTGCAGTTCATATCTGCATTTATTTTAAAAATAGATCCATTCTTGAATTTTATGTGGGAACCACTTTCTATGTATTTGTAGTTGTTGGTATTGTTACACGTTCCACATCTCCTATCACCACATTCTTTTACTATGAATTCTGGTTTAGTCTCTGATCTGAATTCTGCCCTTGTCAGGTGTTTTTTAAGGTTTTTTGATTGGCGTCTGCTATTCCGTAAGGTGTTTTTTTTTTCAATCAGAGTTTTCATCTTAGGGCTTTGAAGGAGTATAGGCAAGTTCGATTTTATGATGTGGAATATGTTAGTTATTCCAGGACTGTATGTGTTAATGAACGGAATCGTGTTTTCATTAACTTTTTCCTTTGGTGTCCGTAGTTGGGTGATATTCAGTTCCATCGCCTTTTTAATTCCTTCATTAATTAGGCCTAAGGGGTATTTTTGTATAGTAAGGAAGCCTTTCAGTTCGTTGAGTCTGGTTTCACACGTTTTAGGGTCACTTACTATAGCACAGATGCGTCTGGCCATGCTGTATGGGATGTTTCTTTTGATGTGTGATGGGTGACAAGAATATATATATATATATATATATATATATATATATATATATAGTCTCGGGCCGACCAAGGTCTTGTGAGTGGATTTGGTAGACGGAAACTGAAAGAAGCCTGCCATGTGTGTGTGTGTGTCTGTCTGTCTGTGTTTGTCCCCCACGCAACGTCGCTTAACAACCGATACTGGTAAAAGAAACCAATAGGCTTACAAGGAATAAGTCCTGGGGTCGATTTGCTCGACTAAAGGCGGTGCTCCAGCATGGCTGCTGTCAAATGACTGAAACAAAAGAATAAAAGAATATATATATATACACGCTCGCACAGATATACACGCGCACGCGTGCATGTACACATAAACACATACACACACACTAAACACGTAATGTAGACGTAAGCAGACGCAGTTAAAGGTAAAGTTACTAGACTGGAAAATTTTAATCTAAGTCGAAATAATTCTGGGTCAAACAACTTAAGTGAACTATTTGATATTTTTAACATGAGGGAGGCTGATATCACAAACAGCTGATGTTGTTCTAGTTATTGTTACCATCGGCAGCGGCGTCAACGACCTTGTTATTTAGCTTAAGATCTGCTCTGTCGAGTAGACCGCTGATAAAACCCTTTCGATTCAACCACGACCTTCCCGCCAGTTTCTGCCAGAGCTGGATTAATCATTAAGCAAAATAAGCACGTGCTTTGGGAATCAAGGGAGGGAGGGGGCACCACAGAAATGGTAAATGGTTTACGGCACAACAGAAATCACTTTAAACTTGCTAAAATAATATTCGGGATGCCTTTATCTCTACTAAGTATAGATGCAGATGTGTTGCCTAAGATTAATTTTGAGGATCTGATCAAAGACTTTGCAATTCAAAAAAGTAGGAGGAAACTTTTCAAATATAAACAAAGTATACAAAAATAAACATTATTTTCCCTCTTACTGTTTTGTTTCATTTCAAAAAATAAAAAAATTATTTTATTGTTTGTTATTGTTTATATTTTGAATTACATAATCTTTTTATGGGGACACTAAAATCTTTTTAAGTGCTTAGGACCTCGATGGGTCTTAATCCAGCCCTGGTTTCTGCCACAGTATATCGCGGGATTACATATCCAATGTGTCTTTTATAAACGGTAGTGTAACTGGCGGGGTATTTGGCTGTTATTCCTTACAGGTCGATCGTTCACTTAACAGTAGATCTTGTGGAATTTCTTCCAACCACTTAAAGTATTTCAAATTTTCACCAGGTTCTTTCAAACTTTTTACTGATGCAACTTGCTTATTAATTTCCAGGGGTGGGGGGAATGAATGCGATGTTCGTTATCGGTATGCAAAACTACATTTAAAAAAAATAAATAATGAGGTGGAAATTTGAAATACTGCAGGTGGTTGGAAGAAATTAGAAAAGATCCTAAACAGTAACTAGGACCGCCTCAACAACACTATAAGCTCCCGAACAAAGCAATGTCCTGAGAACCCTACAAATACAATTGCAACATACATTTGCATTAAGTCCCTAGACTCTTGTGGGCCCCGGGTAAGCGACCATAGCTTGCCCGGTGCTCATAAGTGTACTCCACTCCACGACTTTGTTTCCTCGTAACTTTCAGCAAAATGGATTTTTTTTAATGAAATTTCCTACAAATATGTTTCAGATTGTGAAGATTCCGATTATATCGGAATTTGTTGGGGAAATTTTTTTCCGATGGTGTGGAGAGGAGTTTCAGAAAATTCACACGAGCCGGCTATGTTTCCTCATTTTGCTTTTTTTCTTCAAACTTTCGTGTTACATTTTCTGCTTGAGGAGGAAGAGGAAATGACAGTGGTCATGAGAGATCAAAACTTTCGGAGATACGTCCTCGATAGAGTAGAGTGCGATTATGTTGAAAAAAATTAGAAGACTAACATACATTTATGGCAAATATACAAATGAGAAATTTGTTTTATTTAACTATACTTTAAGGTAGAATTTTTTCATTTGAAAGTTGATATTCATTTCATCATTTTTGTATAGGCAACAAGAAATTTGATAAAAACTAAATTATAATTATTCTAACCTGGGGGAAAAAAAACACGAAACAAAACTCCGTTGCTGGAAAACTCAGACTTTCCCGCTGACCCAACGGATCGCGAGTAGTCTAGTTCATTATGAATATTACCCTTACTCATTGATTTAATCACAAATCATAAATGGAAAGCTTTTGTTATACCCCAGCTTGAAATTTGGTGGCGGGTGCCCGGAAATAACACTGCACACCTCACAGCGCATTGTATCACGATCCTTTCTATTATAGGCACAAGACCTGAAATTTGAAGGAGGGAATAGTCGATTACATCAACCCAGTACTCGACCGGTGCTTGATTTATCAACCCCGAAAGGATGAGAGGTAAAGTCGACCTCGGCGGAATTTGAACTCATAACGTAGCGACGAGCTAAGCATTTCGTTCAACGTGCTAACAATTCTGTCAGCTCGCCACCTTAGCGCATTGTATCATAGTATGGTATGTATTTAATATGGTACCCTGCTACCCGTAATAGCTCTAATAATAAAGTACTAGAAGAGACATATTATGATAAATCTTATGAGAACATAATTCTGCTCTGTATGGCAAAAAGTCAACGAATTTTCTGTTCTACGTTTTTAATCCAGAAACTTGCTCACTTCCCATCCAAATTTTGCTCATAAATCGAACTTCATTGTTTATTTGAACTATCAAGCGTTCCTCATTTACTCTCTAAAGTTTCTCTTTCTTTTTTTCTCTCTTCCTTAGCTTCTTTCTTTCTTTCTTTCTTGGCAATGAAAAGAAATCGTTATTATCTTTAACTGTCAGAAAGAAGTAAAGAATGAATAATCAGTCTCCTTGCGAGTTTTCGATTGATTACTCTTTTATTTTATTATTCTTTACTAATTACTTGGCGAACATTGTAGAATAAAGAGGTGGTTAATCTTCCACAGGTTGTAATTATTATACTTCACCTGTACCGCTAATGCGCTAGAAAAACGGCATCAAGTCATGGCAGCTGTTTTCTTCTGTTATTTTTATGAATGAATTAAAAATAAATTCTGTTGAAACGTCTGAAATTTTCCTTTCTTGCATTATTTTCCAAAATAAAAAAGAGAGAGAGAGCACTCCCTTGGTTACGATGACGAGGGTCCCAGCTGATACGATCAACGGAACAGCTTGCTCGTGAAATTAACGTGCAAGTGGCTGAGCACTCCACATACACGTGTACCCTTAACGTAGTTCTCCGGGAGATTCAGAGTGTGACAACGCTAGCTCTTTGAAATACAGGTACAACCTATTTTTGCCAGCCGAGTGGACTGGAGCAATGTGAAATAAAGTGTCTTGCTCGAGGACGCAACGCGTCGCCAGAATTTAACTCACGACTTTACGAGCGTCAGCCGAATACCCTAACCACTAAGCCACGCGCCTTCACAATTTTTCCGCGATAGTTTAACAGTATATAACTATTTTAACAGTATAACTCAGTCATGGGCAAACTGTAACTCGCAGGACTTTCTGAACAGTACGGCTAAGGAAGAATTACCTTGAATTCTTTTTTACGAGTGTGACCCGCTTCTCGAGAAAGGTTGCACATGCCTGGTATACGTTTAATGTTTTATTTTCAGAGTAGATTTTAAGGTTGCTTTAAAGTCGAGTTGTTTTCCAAAACAATTAATAGCAATGACGTGAGTGAGTTGGATTGCCTCATAAAATAATACCAGTGTAGCGATGATTCGAAACCGTATTCCTGGATACGCGGTCAGGTATCGCAACCGAACCACAGTAGTTTCACATAATCGGTCTAGTAAACAACCAACCAGCGCCAAGCCGTGGTGCAATATAATCTTTTAGAATCTTCACCTTGCATCCTATAAAAAGTCGCTTTGGCGCCTAAACTCTGTAGAATGTTGAGGCATCCGAGTAACATGAGTTGCCAGGCAGATGGCCAATGCAGACGGCCAACCTGACGGCTTAGGACAGATGACCCAGAACCTTCGTTGCCATGAAGATACCTCAGTTGATTTCAGATATGCTGGACTAATTGCATGTTACCGTATCAATAGCTTTCTAATCTCAGCGTAATATCTCTCTCCCAGTCTGTTATCAGTAAAAGTCAACGCAGATTGTCATTATGTATCATGCTAAAATCTTCTGTTAAATGTTCGCGGGTTTTGTTAAGTTATTTCACCACGCAGCCAAGAAACATATTTTCATTCATCAACTCTCAGCCACGGCACAACAAACAACCAGTACCCTTAAGCGACACCAGTTTCTTTTATTTTGATTATTGACGTTTTTCCTGTTTTCCTCCACATTTGCTGTTACTGTATTGTTTGTAAAATGATGCAAATAAAAAGAGACTGTATGCGAAAATTAAAACATATTTAAAAACAAATTAAAACAGATCTTCAGTTTTTTATTTAAACTGATGTCGCTGAATTAGCAATTTCAGTATATCACTGTATGTGTATGTATTTGTATCTATGGTCTCAATGATAACATCCCGCCCGACCAATCTCTGATTTATAAAGTCCGCCATACCAATGCTGTTCCCCATTTATTAACCGTAAAGCCCAATTGGAAAACGTGCGCACAAGCAAAATTAACATCATTTCTATGTAGACCAATCACATTACCACTAAATTTATGCATGTTCTTCATAAAAGATAATTGTTCTTTCAATTCACTTTTATACCATTGCTGTCTTAGCTTCTTTTCATTCTTTAAATACAAATGATAACGTACGTGTTCATTCTTAACATGTTCTAACAAATTCGAATGCTGTTTTATTCGCTATCAAAGAATAACCTCCTTTCAGACAACCTGTGTTAACAACATGCTTGATACTATGATTTAAGAGACTTTTAGATACTGCATAGCTTTCCCGCCTCCGGGAAAGATATGCAGTGATATACATCTGGAAAGTCCTAGAAAAACTTGTGCCAAACTTTGGCATCGAAAGTTACTCAAACAGCAGAATAGGGCGCCACTGAATAATGCCAAAGATCCCAACATTGTCATCAGGATACAGAATCAGATACTGCAACAGTTTGGGTTTCAAGGGCCCACAGCTTTTCAATATCCTCCCAAAAAGCCCGAGTGACCTACACGGGGTGGATGTAGGTGTCTTCAAAGCAAAACTGGATCTATTCCTGCCAAGAGTTCTAGATGAGCCTACCTCAGGAAACATAGATGAGGGCAGCGGCATCAAATTCCTTCAGTTATCAAATGCAATATTTCAGAGGAAGTTTCAAATAGTGAAAGTGTAGCAATGGTAATGGCGCTACCCCAGCATGGCCACAGCTCTTGCGCTGAAACTAATAAGTGAAAGAAAGAGAAAGAAAATACCGGTGTTTCGACTCGTTGGGTAATTCCGTGTTCCTGTTCAGAACTGCAAATATTCCGTAGAGTATTTAATAACGTTGATAACGAAGAGGAGGGTGGAGACTTTATTCACATCCAAAAACTTCTTTATTTAAAAGTTTTCTACAGAAAACTTTCAAATGAAGACGGGATCTTTTCTGTTTGGCTGTCAATTTCCAGTCTCTTCAGTTTGTTCGAATTGATTTCATATTCGGTGTAATGATGTAGTTTTATATTCTAATTCTAGCCATGAAATTCATTTTCTCCATAAATCAATAAATAAAGAGTTGTTAGCTTTTAAAGTTTGCAAATTTTGGGTAATTTTGGCTAATCGTAAGCCACAGACACAATCATGCCTGTTTCCATAGTAACAAGCCAAACATGAGAACTTTTGTCTGCGAGATAACACGTTTTGTCAAATATATTCTACGCGAAAGCATGTGCGTCAACGCTATGTTCTACTACTTGTCCCCATCTGTTGCTTGTATCCTGGTCGAGAGACGTGCTAAAAATAACGGCCAAATATGCCTTAAATCACGCACCCCACACTTTTTTTTTCTTTGCATAATCGTATGAATCCCGAGTGTAGAATACAAAAATAAAAAAAAGTTATGAGGAGTTATATGTCATGCGTAAAGCAGAAGTTGATATATTTAGTTTCGTATTAAAATACTTCACGCACAAAATGACAGCTTCCGAGTCCTGTTTTCTGACTGGTTGAAAATTATCAAACTTCAAATCTCTATATTTTTTTTTAATTTTTTTTTTATGTTCTGGAAAAAGCGATATATCTCCTGAGATTCAGCTTGGAAAACTACATAAATACACCAAATTTTAAAATCTTTTATAAACTTAGATATTTCCACAGCTGCAGCCAAACAAATCCACTCACAAGGTTTTCGTTGCCCAGAGAAGACACTTTCCCAAGGTGTCACACAGTGGGACTGATCCCGAAACCATGTGATTGGGAACACCCACGCATATATATTTGCATATATGTATGCGTGCATGTATGTATGTATGTATGTATGTATGTATGTATGTTACGAATTACTACTAAGATTTTCAATGTTTTCAGTTTGTGATCGCAAGAAACCAGTCCGCCATAAGCTCATGAAATCTCAGTACAGAAACAATAATAGTTATATTAATATTGAAACGATAACAATAAAATGATAAATAGTACCAATAAAATGATAAATATTAAGGCCAGTAATTGTGGAGCAAACAGGCGATATGCTAGATGAATAATTGAATAAGAACTGGAAGAAAATGTAGTGTTGGTTGGTAATGGTGGTAGAAGGCTTAATGGCAACGGTGATCTTGGTAGTAGTAGTAGTAGTAGTAGTAGTAGTAGTAGTAGTAGTAGTAGTAGTAGTTGTTGTAGTAGTAGTAGTAGTAGTAGTAGTAGTAGTAGTAGTAGTGATGGTGGTGGTGGTCGTCGTCGTCGTCGTTGTGATGGCGATGGTGGTCATGGCGATAGTGGTGGTGGTGGTGGTGGTAGTTGCAGTTATGGCTATCGTGTTGATGATCGTAATGGTGGAAACGGTGGTGGTATAGTGATGTAGTGGTGATGGCAATTGTGATATTGATAAAGGAAGTGATAATAATGGCGGTGATAGTGGTCATGGTGGTGCTATGAAGATAATTTATCTTTATTATCAGTATTCACCGATTCATGCCAAAAATATATTACGATTTTCTACTTTCTACTACTTTGAGTCTGCTATCTTAACGCTGTCAATTAGGAAAAAAAAGCCGTCTTTATGTATTTTTGCCAAATTCTCTGTCCCTCTCTCTTCTCGCTGAGGCATCCAGATTGAAATTTTTGAAGAAGGAATAATGTTATAATTCCCATGACTGGCTTGAGTTATGACAAGAAAAATTACTTGAAGAAGATCAATTAAAACTAGAGAAATACGTGGGAAGAGGGGGGCATAAAAATGAAGTTACTCACTTTTGAATATGTTTTTAACTTTCAAATACTCTAAACATGAAAGTATAGTATTTTTACGGTAAAATTATATGTACGAGTGTGCACATACGTATTAAGTATGACTATACATAATTATATTTCATTTAACGCTACTTTGTGCGATCCTAATTAATTTATGTCAGCTTGACAAAGTTTTCCGCACATCAACAACTGTACCCTTCGCTATTCTAATATAACAGCGATCAGCTTTTAGTGGTATACGTAGCTGGCGAAGCGGATAAATGTGGAAACGTATGCGTCTTACGGTCCAGTGACGTCATTCATAGCTTAGTGGTGTGTTTACATCCATATTGTCTATAAGGACAATTCTTTTCACTCGAGACAACTCGTGTAGCGTATTGTTTTTCCATGTTCTAATGTACACGAACCTATTAAATATGACTTACATAACTATATTTCATTCAACGTTGCTTAGTGCATACCTAATTAAAACTTTTTTCTATATATTGTAGCTTTCATTTCCTCTCGTCTTTGCTTATTTTGTCTTATAACGCTTTGATGAAATTACAACTTTTACTATAGAAAATTTACAAGCAAAGAAATGAAACGAAAAATCGAAACAATCTATAACTGTTCACTTTTGTAAATTGCATTGTTTTGTTTGTTTTTTTTCCTTCGAGTAAATTAATTAATATTATGATTAATTAAACAAATAGCATCGTAAGTCACTTATTAACCGACTATATATGACGTAAACAATGACGACAGAAATTAATGATATTACACCTATCCTAGAAATTGTTTTCAATATCTTAATCAAAGAAAAAGGTAAAAACGAAAAGATTAAATTTCCGAATCTTTTATCTTTTACTTGTTTCAGTCATTGGACTGCGACCATGCTGAGGCACCACCTCAAACGGATCTTTTTTAAAACGGGGGCCACATTTTTCATTAACGAAACACTTTGAAACTTGGAACACTGGTAGAATGTGTCATATAAAACATCTTTTTCTCTTAGTCTTCTTTAAAAAAAAAGAAATCCATAAATTATTCCATGTTAAAGTTGTCGTATTTCTGTAATTTCAACCAATCACTGACGTCCATTCAGCCGATATACATTAAGCGCCGACTACATAAACAAACGATTCTGAAACAATTAACCCTAACCCTAACCCTAGGGTTAGGGTTAGGGTTAGAGTTGTGGTTAGGGTTAGGGTTAAAGCAAATTTAAAATGAAAAAAGCAAATAAAACGAAGAATCGTTTGTTTATGTAGTCGGCACTTAATGTATATCGGCTGAATGGACGTCAGTGATTGGTTGAAATTATCGAAATAAGACAATTTTTTACATGAAATAAATTCAAATACAAAAATATTTTTCTGTTCTATAACACAAAATAGATAAGTATACGAAGTTTGAAAGTCTTTCGGTACCAAAAACACTACGTAAAACATTAATGAAAAATGCTGCCCCCGTTTTAAAAAAGATCCCCTCAAACAATGCGACCCCATTTTTTAAAGCCTAGTACTTACTTATTTTATCGGACTTCTTTGCCGAAACGCTAAGTTAAGAGGACATAAACAAACCAACACTGATTATCAAGCGATGGTGGGGACAAACACAGACACAGTTTCCGTCTTCCAAATCTACTCACAAGGCATTAGTCGACTCGGAGCTATAGTAGAAGACACTAGTCCAAGATACTGCGCAGCGGGACCGAACTTGAAACCATGTGGTTGCATGCCATTGACTACAGCTACTACGAGCAGGAATAGGAATTCCGACCACGTTTCATGGTTTGCTACATCAACAGCTCCTTTGTAGGATCTAGTGGCTAAGGACACTTTTGGGAGGAACCACGTCCAGTTTCGGCCCTACTCCTCTACCGTTTTCGACGTGGTGTCCTCCAACTTCTGGAAGTGTCTTCAGCTCTGGTGTTGAGTGCGTTTTCTTTGGGGGACGGGCCTTTTATTCTTCGGTTTCTTCGATGCAGCATCAACGAATGTCAGCAGGCAAATGACCATCCTGTCAAATTTCCCTTTAAATACTCGCCGGTAGGCTCCAGCAGCTAGCGCCAGCTAACTGTCACGTGACACAATCTAAGCTTCAACTGACCAATGGACGGGACGGGCGCATAGTTTTGGCTTGTGCCCTCTCTATACCTACCTTCCAACAGAGTCGTGTTAGTTTCAGTTCCAGCACCCAGAGGAAGGCGTGCAATGAACGAGATGGTTCCCTTGGCCCACCTATCAAGCAGCAACGCTGTTTAAGTGCCAGCCAGCCTCACCTAGCGATGCTATTTCCCAGTCAGCATGTTATGGCTTTCGAGCCATTTCGGGTCTTCTCTATATATAGAAGCTGGCTTTGTCGACTGCTTCCTCCTTATTGCTTTTCTCAGCAGAAACATGTTACATTCATCAATTTTACAAATAAATCATCATTTTACTTCAGTGACAAAAATTAAACTACATCTAATTATCGTTTTACTGTATAATTTACAGACACAAAACAACAAACACACCTTAGAATTTTTGTAGACATTCGATCGTAGTGTAAATAATGTTTCATGAGCCAAAATGCCACCGATGTCGACTTTGCATTTCATCCTTTCGGAATCGATAAAATAAGTACCAGTTGAACACTGGGGTCGATGTAATCGACCTACCCAACCCTCGAAATTGCTATTCTTGTGCTAAAGTTTGAAACCAATATTTCATGAGCCAATAAAGGAGTCTGTGAGTACTAGATTACTAAATTGACTTAATTACCATTTTAGAGTATATTTTATAAACAACTAGCAGAGGCACCCGGCGTTGCCCGGGAATGAAATTGTTGCTTATATAATGGAAGAAAAAAAGCAAAATATGTTGTATAGAAATTTGAGGACATTCTGTAGATGTATTCTCAGATGAATGATGTCTGGGCGCCTCTCATGAATGGGAAAATTGAAGATGCGCCAAAAAGCCTCATTGTTACTTGGAAACTTTTACGAAAATTAAAATGGGGATTAAATGAAAAAAATGAGTTACGTGAAGAGTAATTGAAATAAATGGCGATTGTGGAACCACGCACGCACGCACGCACGCACACCCGCACACCCGCACACACACAGAGTATCACACATCAGATGAAATGGACGTGTGTGTCTGTGTGTGACAGAGAGATAATGAGAGAGAGAAGTGTGTTGTCATGTATACGTACATGCATAAATATGCAGACATCTTTGTGTGTGAGTGTGTGTGTGCGTGTGTATGAGAGAGAGAGAGAGAGTAAATACTACTTACACACTACTCTCTCACTCTGTCTCACACACATACACACGCACACATACATCCAAAAATGATGGATGCATATGACAACAGACCCCTTGACTCACTCACACTCTGTCTCTTACAAACACACACATACATAAATGTATACAAACATATTTACAAAGACACATGTGTGTATACGCGTGCGCGTGTATGTTGTGTGTGTGTGTGTGTGTCGTTGTTACGTCAATACCGGAATTTGACATTGAGGAACCTTTTTAAAGAAGTGAATCATAAATATAAAGCAATATTATTTATTTTTAATAGAAAAAAAATCAAATGAAGAGCCTATCATTTATCCGAGGTCAAATTATTCATGCATCACAAGTATGGAAGCATTTGGTGAAGTCGATTTCACGTGAAAAGCGAATACACAGACATCTCTGTTTTATATATTAGAGAAGATGAAACGCCTTGCTTGGAATGTTTTGTGGAACGGTCACTGGCATCAAGGTTCTATGTGGTCCCTTCCATTTTGTAGTAAAAATCGTTGTTTACATACATATTCAGTAACTAATGTTGGTTATGTCCAGGTCGATGTTTAAAATCTTACCTGTTTAAAATTTTACCTGGTGATGGTGGATTATATCATCGTTTATGACCGCATTAAATAAATAAAATTCTACCGAAACAAACGTCATTTGTGTTTACCTTTTATACCTAGACCACACCAAGGACCCACCCTTAAGTCGGATCTAAGGTTTAAACTGGATTTAGCACTGGCCTATCTACGGTATCCTAGCAACACTTGATGTCTTCAATGTTGTTTATTTCACTGAGTTATAGTGCCTAGCCACTTTTGGCGTCCTACAAGTTGATGTACCTTGATTCTTATGAATCCTCGTAATAAAATTATACACACACGCACGCATACATACGCGCGCGCACGGGCATACGCACGCACGCACACATATACACCAGGTGCACTCCAGAAGTTATAAGATTTTTCAGGAGAGGTATTTATTAATTTCAAAGAAGTACAAAAGTCTAATCTCCTTCAAAATGGGATCTTCTGACTTCAGTGCCCTTGTGGTAGTGCTCTGGCCACTTCGTGAAGGCTCCATGGAAGTCCTCCTACGTAAAGGTGTTCAGGACCCTTGTAACAGCTGCCTTCATTTTCTCCTTCCGTTTGGGGAGCAACCAAAAATCGCAGGAAGCAATGTCTGAACTGTAAGGAGGCTGAGGTATAGTTTTGATGCCCATCTCTGTCAAGTAATTGATTACCAGGATGGAATTTTGGATTGGTGCAGGTATTCAAGCCTTTTGCGACGAAATCTCTTCCTGAACTCCCTCAAAACCTCCACAAAGTGTTTTTGTTGGCCGTCTGGCTAGAGAGAACCCAGTCGATGTAGATGATGACTTTGCTTCCAAAAAAGGGAGATCGTTATGAATTCCCCGGTTGTTTTGCTTTGCCTGGCCTCTTGTGCTAGCGAAAAACAGATGCTCGATTCATACAAGTTAATCCATGACCAGTCTGGAGCATTTCATAAGTTTCTATAGTGTTTTTGTCTCGTTTAACACAAAACTTTATTGCATAGCGAGCTTTCAAATTGTTTTCCTGCAAACTAGTCAGTTGTGACAAGCAGTGTTTAGTAGGGTGAGTTCAAAGTGCTGCTACAGCCGTCTCCTTCAATCTGGAATAACAAAAGTTGGCTAGTCAACTTAATTGATGCATGGTAATGATATACTAAAGTTACAATAATCTAGAGCATTTATAACTGCCTCTCTTTAAAAAGTCAAAACCTTTGGAATGCACCTAGTATACATACATACATACATACATACGTATGCATGTATATGTGTGTGTGTGTGCGCGTGTGTGTGTGTGTGTGTGTGTGTGTGTGTGTGTGTGTGTGTGTGTGTGTGTGTGTGTGTGTATTAAAGCCTTTAAGACCCTGGCATCAACAGGAAACGTCCTTAATCGAAACCAATCAGCAGTTTTCAAATATGAGCGAAAAATTTGTCAATGTCAAAGAGGGTTCTTCTCGGGAAGATTCAAACATCCTCTGGAATAAAAAAAAAAAACAATTCAGTGAAGTCAAAGGAGTTTATTAGAATATTGGGTAGCTTGAAGAAATCCGATAGAAGTATTGCTTCTGTATTTAACCAAGAACAAAGTATCAGAGACTGTGATTTAAGAACCTCAGGATAGGAAAGTATCGGGAAGAGACTTGATGTCGGACATTGGTACAAAAAAACTGACCTTCTGTATGTCTTATTGATCATTACCAACAGGCTCTTATTGGAGTAATAAACATACCAAACTGTTTGGTAGTGGCAGAAACAAAACTGACATCCAGAAAACAATGCCAATCGCTAAGCGAAAAACTACCAGCTAATTACATACCAGAATCTTTTGTATAAAAGGCGCACAACCTGTCTGAAAAGTTTCTCCAAGAGTATTGTGAGAAACAATCACATCACTTCTGAACAAGCGGTTGGGTAGAAAAGAGTTTAAATATGTAATGAACAACTTTTAAGTAAGAAAACTGTCAGACATGTGACAGCATAGTTAATCAAAGCCTAACTAGATTGCAATGAATAAATAAATCGGTCATGTTCCACACGCGTGTGAAATAGAATCGAATGTTTTTGATTTGATAGAAATTCCAGATACCATAACCATACTCTGAAGCGAGATACAAAATATGATTCTAATGTCACTGATAGAATACAGCATCATAAGTATGTGTTTCAGTTCCGAAAATAAGATATGAACCGTTGACCCTATCGTTTGTTTTCCGATATCCAGTCAAAGACTTTGTCATCTGAGAGACCCTAGAAGAGACAAC